>NC_041386.1:521114523-521154255 GCF_002162155.2 Triticum dicoccoides
GGGGTCTTTAAATAGGCATAGAGGGAGCTAGGAGAGTCCAAATGAGGTGCGGTTTTTGGCCACGCGATCGTGATCGAACGCTCTAGATGATGGAGCAGAGTTAGGTGGGTTTTGGGCCAAATTGGAGGGGTGTTGGGCTGCAACACACACGAGGCCTTTTCGGTCCCTCGGTTAACCGTTGGAGTATCAAACGAAGTCCAAATGATACGAAACTTGATAGGCGGTCTACCGATAGTAAACCAAGGCCGCTTGGCAAGTCTCGGTCCAATCCGGAAATGTTTAATCCCCACACACGAAAGAAAGCTAGAAAAGACCACCGGAGGAGAACGAAGCGCCGGAATGCAAAACGGACAACGGGGAAAATGCTCGAATGCATGAGATGAACACGTATGCAAATGCAATGCACATGATGACATGATATGAGATGCATGACAACGACAACAACACACGGAGACAAAACCCAAACCCGAGGAAATAAATATAACTTAACACCGGAAACGACAAGAGTAGGAGTACAAATAGGGAAAGTTACATCCGGGGTGTTACAACACTCCACCACTACGAAAGGATCTCGTCCCGAGATCTAGGACTGAAAGAATGCCGGGTACTCAGAATGGAGGTGATCCTCGTGTTCCCAGGTAGCTTCACGGTCGGAATGGTGTGACCACTTGACTTTGAGAAATTTGATTGACTTGTTGCGAGTCTTGTGTTCAGCCTCTTCAAGAATAACAACTGGGTGCTCACGATAAGAGAGATCTTCTTGGAGCTCAATGTCCTCGAAGTTTACGGTGCGGTCAGGAGTCTTGAAGCACTTTCGAAGCTGAGAGACATGGAACATGTCATGAACATTTGCAAAGTTTGAAGGAAGCTCGAGTTGATAAGCGAGGTCGCCTCTCTTGCTGACAATCTTGAAAGGTCCCACGTATCTGGGGGAAGCTTCCCTTTGATACCGAAGCGACGAGTACCTTTCATAGGAGAGACGCGGAGGTAAACACGATCTCCGATCTTGAAAGCCAAATCGCAGTGCTTACTATCATAGTAGCTCTTCTGACGGGATTGGGCTGCTTTGAGGTTATCACGAATGACTTTGCACATTTCCTCTGCCTCTGTGATTAAGTCATTACCCAAAAGTTGACGTTCACCGGTTTCAGACTAGTTGAGAGGGGTACGGCACTTCCTGCCATACAGAATTTCAAATGGGGCCTTGCCCGAACTTGCTTGAAAACTGTTGTTGTAGGAGAATTCAGCATAAGGAAGACAATCCTCCCACTTCATGCCGAAGGATATCACACAAGCCTTGAGCATATCTTCAAGAATCTGGTTGACACGCTCGACTTGACCGCTAGTTTGAGGATGGAAAGCTGTGCTGAAGCGGATGTTAGTGCCCATGGCCTTCTGAAAAGAATCCCAAAACTTCAAGGTAAAGATGCTGCCACGGTCTAAAGAGATCACTTGTGGAATACCATGCAGAGAAACAATGCGAGAGGTATAGAGTTCCGCCAATTGATTTGCAGTGATCGACTCTTTGATAGGCAGAAAGTGAGCCACTTTGGTGAGTTTGTCGATGACAACGAATATAGCATCATTGCCACGCTTGGACTTTGGAAAGCCAGTCACGAAGTCCATTTCAATGTGGTCAAACTTCCATTATGGAATTGCAAGAGGTTGGAGGAGACCTGCTGGCCTTTGGTGTTCTGCCTTCACTTTTCTGCAGACATCACATTCATTCACGAATTGAGCGATCTCGCGCTTCATTCGAGTCCACCAATAAGCTTGTTTGAGGTCCTGATACATCTTCGTGCTCCCAGGGTGGATGGAGAGGAGAGAATTGTGAGCCTCGTTCATGATCACTTTACGAAGGTCACCTTTGGGTACAACAATACGATCCTCGAAGAAGAGAGTGTCCTTGTCATCAAGGTGGTAGCACTTGTACTTGGACTGATTCTTGGCAATCCCAAACTTCACCTTTTTCACCATAGCATCAAGAAGCTGGGCTTGGCGAATCTGGTCTTCCAAGGTAGGAGAGACTTGAAGGTTGGCGAGGAAACCTTGAGGAACAACTTGCAGATTAAGTTTGCGGAAAGCTTCACAAAGCTCGGGTTGATAAGGCTTGAGAATCAGACTGTTGCAATAAGCTTTCCTGCTCAAAGCGTCAGCAATCACATTGGCCTTGCCTGGAGTATACTCGATACTCGGATTATACTCTTGAATCATTTCGACCCATCGAGTTTGCCTGAGGTTGAGATTAGGCTGAGTGAAGATGTACTTGAGACTCTTGTGATTAGTGAAAATGTCCGCTTTTCTTTCCAATAGAAGATGTCTCCAAGTCAAAAGAGCATGCACAACTGCCGCCAACTCGAGATCATGAGTGGGGTAGTTCTTCTCATTAGGCTTCAACTGGCGAGATGTATAAGCAACAACTTTCTTCTCTTGCATCAATACTGTGCCAAGACCTTGGAGAGAGGCATCACAAAAGACATCGTACGGTTTGGATTCATCAGGTGGAGTCAGAACTGGAGCAGTGATCAATTTCTCTTTCAAAGTGTTGAAAGCAATATCACACTCCAGGGACCAAACGTACTTGACGTGCTTCTGAAGAAGATTTGAGAGAGGCTTTGCGATCTTGGAAAAGTTTTCAACGAATCTTCGGCAATAGCTTGCGAGACCGAGAAAACTGCGAAGTTGGTTCACATTTTGAGGAGGTTCCCAATTCACAATTGCAGACACCTTCTCAGGATTCACGGCAATGCCCTTGGCAGAGATGATATGACCAAGATATAGAACCTCATCAAGCCAAAATTCACACTTGGAGAACTTGGCGTAGAACTTGTGTTCCCTGAGCTTATCGAGAACCAAACGCAAGTGCTTGGCATGATCTTCCTTGTTCTTGGAGAAAACCAGAATGTCGTCGAGATAGACCAAAACAAAGCCATTGGTGTAGGCGTTGAAGATGAAGTTCATCATGCGAGAGAACGTCGGAGGAGCGTTGGCGAGACCAAAAGACATGACAGTGTATTCATATGAACCAAAGCTTGTCCTGAAAGCCGTCTTGGGAATATCTTGCTCACGAATTCGAATCTGATGATAACCCATATGGAGATCAAGCTTGGAGAATACTTGGGCACCTTTGAGTTGTTCGAACAGCTCATTGATATTGGGAAGTGGGTATTTGTTCTTGATGGTCTTCTTGTTCACTGGACGGTCACAAAGTCGGTCCGTTCCATCCTTCTTCTTCACAAAAAGAACACCACAACCCCACGGAGAAGAACTAGGCCGGATGAGACCCATTTTCTCTTGAATATCGAGTTGCTTCTTCAGCTCCTTCAACTCTTTAGGTCTGAGCTTGTAAGGACGTTTGCACATAGGTTCCGTGCCAGGCTCAAGATCAATAACGAATTCAACTGGCCGGTGCGGAGGCTTCCTGGAAGCTCTTCTGGAAAGACGTCTTGATATCCGCAAACGACTGGAATTTGAGAGATAGCATCCAATTCACCCTTCTCATTGAGAGAAAACAGACGGATGGTATTATCCCGAGCGGCAAAGACAATTACATCCTCAGACGAATGAGTCAACTGAATCTGCCTGGCTGCACAATCAAGCTGAGCCTTGTGCTTAGAAAGCCAATCCATTCCGAGAATAAGATCAATATCTGAGTCACCAAGAACCGTAGGAGAAGATAGAAACATGTAGTCTCCCAAAGTGATAGTAACATCCGGAGCAATGGAGTTAGCATGCATGCGCTTACCGGGAGAGACAACTGCTAAAGGACTAGGCAAAATTTGCAAAGGCAAACCATGCTTAGATGAAAACGGTCTCGAGATGAAACAATGCGATGCACCCGTGTCAAAAAGAACTTTTGCAGGAATATCATTAACAGGAAGGTTACCCATGATCACATCTGACGAGTCCTCTGCCTGAGCTGCATTCAGCAAATTGACCTTGGCGTGCTTGGGGTTATGCTTGACCACAGCTGTACTTGCCGATCTGACAAGAGGAGGAGGAGGAAGATGCCTCTGGTTGAAACACTTGTTGGCATAGTGACCCTTTTGTTGGCACTTGTTGCACGTGACCTCTGAAAGCGGACGGTGATACGGAGCACTCGATCTTGGAGGTTGAGACGAAGTCTTATTCTGAAAGCCAGGGTTGGGTGGGTGGGAAGAACCACTGCCACCTTTGCTCTTCTGCTGATACGGCTGACGGAACGGAGGAGGAGGAAGCCAAAACTTCTGCCGCTTGGCCACTTGAGTAGAGGAAGAAGGAGTAACATCTCTGGCTTGCTTCTTGGAAGCATCACACCTCAACTGAGCAACCTCTTGCTTCAATGCCATGTTGTAGAACTCATCGTATCTCAAGGGCTCAAAGAGGACAAGAGCTAGCTGAATTTCTTCTCTGAGACCACCCCTGAACTGATATATCATGCTCTTCTCATCAGGCACGTCCTACTTGGCAAAGCGGGCGAGCTTCTGGAACAACTTGTTGTAGTCATAGACAGACAAAGAGCCTTGCTTCAGATTGCGGAATTCCTCACGCTTGCTTTCAACCACGCTCTGCGGAATATGATGAGCTCGAAAATCTCGACGGAAATCATCCCAAGTGATAACACGTCCACCTCTGGAGTCCTTGTACTACTGGAACCATTCTGCAGCTTGATCTTTGAGTTGGAAGGAAGCGAACTTGACAAAGTCCTCAGCCCTGACGTTACTGCACTCGAAATGCTTGCACAGATCCACAAGCCAATCATCAGCATCGGTTGCCTCAACACAATTGCTGAAAGTCTTTGTCCCGTTAGCAAGGAACTGGTTGAGTGTAGCAAAGTGACTCTGATTGCTGCCTTGATTCCCTTGGTTGCCTTGATTGCGCTCTTGAAGAATTTGCATGATCAACTGTGTGTTTGCATTGGTTGCGGCCATCACAGCTTGCCATGCCTCTGGAGGAGGTGGAGGTGGTGGCGGATCAGGATTCGGAGTCGTGCGCGTTGGAGGAGCCATCCTGAAGAGGTTGACGTCCATTAGCACAATGACAGACAAATATTGAAGCTGAATCCAATGGAATGAAAATTGCAACATATAGTCTTCACATCCGAACAAAATGAACGAATGCATTCCTCTTGAAATGGTCACATATCCATAAATTGAGAAGCCACGTAGAATTAAAGGTAGAGAAATAAATCAACAAGGTACGGATCAAGAACGAATAATCGGTAAGAAATCCCAATCTCAAACCAATATCCGTGGAAGAAGAACTAGAGCTACTAGAATTCCCACCTATGAAACTCCCGAACCTTTCCGGTTATGCAATCAGGTGTTGGGGATACAGGGGAAGCATAATATCTCACCCAAACTAGCAAATCCTACATCCAGCTGTATCCATCCTTCAACACATAACCAACAAACCTTCGGAAACCATCTACCTCAACCTTCGAAAAGCATCCGTTATACAAGTTATGGCGATACTCCCAAACTCCCGCCCCAGTACTGGGTGGCGTCGAGGTTATCTCACCAACGAACTGCATAAAAGACGATTTTCGATATTGGCGTACTAAACTCAGGTATTCCAGAACTGCAACGATAAAATTATGATGATAACACCTCAGAGCTCAACTCCCCGGGACACTTCCACTAAACCCCTGACAGGAGGCACCAAGACAATGTTCTCATCATAAAACCATCGGAACGATTCCAAGATACCCACGTGATCCTAAAAAAAATTTAGTGAAATTTGAGAAGAGAAGAGTCAAAACTCTACGTCAGGATGCCTTACCAGAGTGATGAGGAGACTGGGAAGTAAAAAGAATTCCTAATCTCTCCGATATATAATTCCTAAAAGACTCAAATCATTTTTTCTAGACACAACTCGGCCGCTAAAAACGATCAAGCAATGGGGCTCCTAAGGTCGGGGAAGGCTCTGATACCAACTTGTAACACCCTCGATGCGACTATATCTCCCACGTGTCGAGGCACGACTTAGAGGCATAATCGCATTGAAGGCATATGTCGCAAGTTAGGCAATCTTCACAACATCCCATGTAATATGAATAATAAAGGGGAGATAACATAGTTGGCTTACACTCGCCACGTCAATCAAGGTACAAAAATAACATTACATCAACCAAACACTCATGGCCCGACTACGGCGCCAAAATAAAAGAGAACCCAACATGCGACACGGTCCCAATCACCCCAACTGGGCACCACTACTGATCATCGGGAAAGGAAACATAGTAACATTGAGAGTCTTCGTCGAACTCCCACTTGAGCTCATACGCGTCTGCTGGAGCGGAATCATCAGGCCCTGCATCTGGTGTAATAGTAATTTGTGAGCCACAGGGACTCAACAATCTCGCACCCTCGCGATCAAGACTATTTAAGCTTATAGGTATGGCAAGGTAAATATAAGTGGAGCTGCAGCAAGCGACTAGCAAGTATGGTGGCTAACTTATTCGCAAAAGAGAGCGAGAAGAGGAGGCAAAGCGCGAGCGAGAAACTAGAGAGCAACCTGCGCAAACATTACTCCAACACCGTGTCCACTTCCCGGACTCCGCCGAGAAGAGGCCATCACGGTAACACACTCAGTTGATTCATTTTAATTAATTAAGGTTCAAGTTATCTACAACCAGACATTAACAAATTCCCATCTGCCCATAACCGCGGGCACGGCTTTCGAAAGTTCAAATCCCTACAGGGGAGTCCCAACTTAGCCCATGACAAGCTCTCACGGTCAACGAAGGAATAGACCTCCTCCCAAGACGTTCCGATCAGACTCGGTATCTCGGTAATTCAAGACACTTCGATAGGTTAAAACAAGACCAGCAACACCGCCCGAATGTGCCGACAAATCCCGATAGGAGCTGCACATATCTCTTTCTCAGGGCACACTCAGATTGTCTTAGGTACGGGTAGGCCAGCCCAGAGTTGCCCCTGGTGGCCGCCGGCAGCTGACAGGTGGACCAACACTCAGAGGAGCACTGGCCCGGGGGGGTTAAAATAAGATGACCCTTGAGTCAGCAGAACCCAAGGGAAAGAAAAGGCTAGGTGGCAAATGGTAAAACCAAGGTTGGGCATTGCTGGAAAAGTTTTAATCAAGGAGAAATATCAAGGGGTTCCCATTATAACCCAACCGCGTAAGGAACGCAAAATCCGGGAACATAACACCGATATGACGGAAACTAGGGCAGCAAGAGTGGAACAAAACACTAGGCGAGAGGCCGAGCCTTCCACCCTTTACCAAGTACATAGATGCATTAAGATAACATAGCAATATAATGATATCCCAACAAGTAAATAAATGATGTTCCAACAAGGAACGGCCTCCAATCTTCACCTGCACTAGCAACGCTATAAGAGGGGCTGAGCAAAGCGGTAATATAGCCAATCAACGGTTTTCTAGGACAATGGTGGGTTAGAGGTTTGACATGACAATTTGGGAGGCTTGCAAGCAAGTGGTAGGCATCGTAGCATTGGCATAGCAAAAGAGCGAGCAAACTAGCATAGCAAACATAGTAGTGATTTCGTGGGTATGATCATCTTACCTGCATAGTTGTCAGAGTTGACTGGATCCTCGAAAGCAAACTCAATGGGCTCCTCGTTAGCGAACTCGTCTCCCGGCTCTACCCAAACAATACAAACAAGCAACAAGGACACAATCAACCACGTGCAACTCAAACAACACAATGGAAAGATGATATGCTATGCGGGATGCGATGCGGGATGCAAAATGCAAGATATGACAGGAAATGCATGAACCAGGCCTCAACTCGGAAAAACCAAGTGTGCCACTGGAAATATGAGATGAAGTCGCTTGAAAACGATATAAAGAACGCCGGAATCGGAGTTACGGTTTGGAAATGGCAAGCGATTCAAAAATGACACCGGTCTGCGATTTACAGCAAGTAGGCATCTAAATGCAATGAGATGAACATGCTACAGCAAACAAACATGACAACAAAATACATGGCAGGGATGCACACAAGATGCTTAACAAAATTCTAGCACTGAGCTACGGCCAATTCATCCATTAACAGGTTCAAACAAGCATAGCAAAAATGCAAATGACAAACAGATCTCAGACTTAGTGAAATTAACACTTGTCTGGAATTTCAGATCAGGTAGCTCTCTTCGGAGCAACAAAACTACCTGCTACAGGATCTGAACATGACAAAGTAAAGCATGGCATGGAGCTACTCAAAGAGCTTAACAAAAGTCCCTTAGTGACCTTGAGCCAAAAGGGATCAGAAAATACAATTGCAAGCACGTGAACATAGCAACAACATAATCAGTTTTCAGACTTCGTGAAAAACTGACACATGCTGAAATATAACTCAAGTAGGCATGTTTACGAGCTCGATGCACTCACTACGGTGCAAGTCATGGCAAGACAAGCATACACCCATCAAGAAGGCATAAAATGCAAGCTAGATATGGCAAGAACAATAGCATAGCATACACGGATCAACTACAACATCATCGGCAAAATTGCAAACAAGTTGACAATCTGCCCAGATTCACAAAGTAGCAAAAGTAGAGCTCGATTGACTCAAGCTAAGGTGCTCCATAATTGCAAACAAAGACATGAATGGATAGAGCACTACAATATTAACAAAACGTCCTTACTGATCATCCTCAAAAGAGGCACGGATCACTAGGAAACAACATGAACATATGTCATCATGAAATAAACAGCTCCAGGACTTAGTGAAATCAACAAGTCCATGAAAACAGAATTAGCAAGTGCACCACTTTGCAAGCTTGCACAAGTCACCACACACATCCTAAAAATACATGGGTTGCACCTCTGGAAAGATGACAAAACCCTTAACAAAACACATGTAGAGCATCCGGGCATAGCATGCACACAATAATCATGGCCAAAATGACAAAAGTGCTAAACGGAGTAGCAGATCTGACAATAATCTCAAGTAGACCTCTTCCAACAGCATTTAGGGCATCAAGATGAGCTCAAATGGAAATGATGCAATGGAATGAAATGATGTACTCTCTGAGATGAACATTTTGATATGCTATATGCATGAATCGGAGCTACAGTTGCAAAGTTACGGGGCCACGGACAGAGGCACTTGGATCTGCAATTTCGGGAGTTAGAGAAAAAAAAACGACCTAGGGTTCCAGATCTGCACGCAAACCGAGGCGGCGACGCGTGCACTGTTCATCGGCGTTGATGGAGCTCACCGAAGCGGGATGACAGCGGCGAGGTGCTCCCGGGCCGGACCTCATCGGATCCGGCCGGCGGGGAGCCGGAGAGGCGGCGCGGGAGGCGCGGCCGGCCGGTGCGGGGTGCGGCCCGGCACCGGCGAAGGAGAGGCGGCGAGGCCGCCGGGTGGCGAGGCGGCAGCGCGCGGCGGCCGGCGGGGTCCTGTAGCCGGAGGCGGAGACGGGCGCGGGCGGCGGATCGGCGCGGGCGGCGCGGGCGGCCGCGGGCCGTGGAGGGCCCCGCCTGGGCCCTGCGGGCCGGGGACGCGGGTGGCGGCGCGGTGAAGTGGGCGCGGCGCGCGGGCGAATGGGAGGCTGCCACGTGGTGGCGGTGGCGGCGGGATTTTTCGTCCGGCGGCGGGCGGACACGTCCGGCCGCGCGGAGATGATTTTAGGGTTTCGGAGGTAGGAGGAGATCCGAAAATCGGGGGGGGGGGGGCCTTTAAATAGGCATAGAGGGAGCTAGGAGAGTCCAAATGAGGTGCGGTTTTCGGCCACGCGATCGTGATCGAACGCTCTAGATGATGGAGCAGAGTTGGGTGGGTTTTGGGCCAAATTGGAGGGGTGTTGGGCTGCAACATACACGAGGCCTTTTCGGTCCCTCGGTTAACCGTTGGAGTATCAAAAGAAGTCCAAATGATACGAAACTTGACAGGCGGTCTACCGGTAGTAAACCAAGGCTGCTTGGCAAGTCTCGGTCCAATCCGGAAATGTTTAATCCCCACACACGAAAGAAAGCTAGAAAAGACCACCGGAGGAGAACGAAGCGTCGGAATGCAAAACGGACAACGGGGAAAATGCTCGAATGCATGAGTTGAACACGTATGCAAATGCAATGCACATGATGACATGATATGAGATGCATGACAACGACAACAACACACAGAGACAAAACCCGAACCTGAGGAAATAAATATAACTTAACGCCGGAAACGGCAAGAGTAGGAGTACAAATAGGGAAAGTTACATCCGGGGTGTTACACGTCCATCTTGGCCCATTGCACTTTCACACGAGCGAAAGCCCGGCGTGCACCTTCAATGTAGATGGACCGCTTGATGACTTCAAGCCGTGGGCAGGCATCCACAAGCCGCCTCACCAGGCCGAAGTAGCTATTGGGAAGGGCGTCGCCAGGCCACATCCGGACTATAAAGCCCTTCATGGCCTGTTCGGCCGCCTTGTGCAGCTCGACCAGCTGCTTCAGCTGGTCGCTCAGAGGCATCGGGTGTTCGGTCCCAATATACTAAGACTAGAATAGCTTCTCCGTTGAGCTTCCCTCCTCGGCCTGGTAAAACTGTGCGGCATCCGACACGCTGCGGGGCAAATCTGCGAATGCTCCTGGAGAGCTCCGGATTTGGGTAAGTAACAAGTAATTCACTTTCACATGCTTGCTTTGCATACAGAATGCCTTACCCGCCTCTATCTTCTTCATCGCATCAATCTCCTGGAGGGCCTTCTGTGCTTCGGCCTTGGCACTCTTTGCACTTTCAAGGGCGATGGCAAGCTCGGACTCTCGCGTCTTCAAGTCAAGCTCCAACGCCTCGTGCTTCGTCACGAGAGCATGGAGCTCTTGCTGCACCTCGCCCACCCGTGCCTCATGCCTTTCCCGCTCGATGCGCTCCTTGGCCGCTTTGTTTTCGGCCTCGGATAGCGCTTGCTTCAGGGTCGCCACCTCGGTCGTGGCCCCTGGCAAATTTATGATGATCCTATCATTTTTCAATCACAATCTTTTTATATATATCCATAGACTAGGTACTACTTACCTTTGTTCTCCTCGAGCTGCCTCTTGGCAAGGCCGAGCTCTTCCTTGGACCCTTCGAGGTCCTGCTTCAGTGCGGCAACCTCCGCAGTCAGTGCGGCAGAGGCCAGCAATGAAGCCTGCATACGCATATTGACATACTTATATTAGACTCCTGCGATATTGTTTGATCCTCTGTTCGGCTTTTCTTTGTGAACACCGAACAGAGCATCAGGGGCTACTGTCTATGCGGTAATATTTTTCCTATATACTTACCTCAAAGCCTGTCAGAAGGCTGGAACAGGCTTCAGTCAGTCCGCTCTTGGCGGACTGAACCTTCTAGATCACCGCACTCATAATAATGCGGTGCTCTTCGTCGATGGAAGCGCTGCGAAGCGCTCCCAGCAGAGTGTCCGGTGCCTCTGGATGGACAGAGGTCACCGGCACAGGCGTCTTGCCCCTTTTGGAAGGAGGCCACCTGCTTGAGTCCAGAACCACTGGAGGTTCCGGCGCGGTGTTCGGCTGAGGGCCAAACTCGGAGCCCTCGGGAGCCTTGCTCCCTCTGCTCCCGGAATCCGGGAGGTCGCCTCGAGGCGCCTCCGGGACTGTCTCCCCTCGACCCGGTGCCTCTTGAGACAATACCTCGGCGTTGTCCATAGGGAAAGGGGAGGTGGCGGTCGGAAGTGGATCGCTATCCATATCCGACGAGCCTAGGGAGCCGTCCGACGATACGTCGATACGGGCTCGTGGCGGTCTGCATAATCATAATTCGGCGTTAGGAGAAGCGGTGCGACAAAGGTATGCTATGAATTACTCTAGCATCCGAATACTTATGACTTCGCCAGGGGCTTGGCCCTGAGCAGCCACTCGTCTTCGCCTTTGGCGGTGGTGGTGGAGTAGTCCGGAAGGAGGGTCCTTCCCTTCTTAGACCCTTCGCCCCCCCGGTTGGGGCGGCCTTCCTTTTCTTGTATCCCCCGACTGGAGGGGGAGCATCTTCATGTTCCTCCTCGTCTTCGGGGGAGGAGTGCGTCGCAGAGTTATCGGACAATGAGTCCGATAACACCTGGTGTCAGTGTCAAAACCGGTGGATCTCCGGTAGGGGGTCCGGAACTATGCATCTAAGGCAGATGGTAACAGGAGGCAGGGAACACGATGTTTTACCCAGGTTCGGGCCCTCTTGATGGAGGTAAAACCCTACGTCCTTCTTGATTTATTCTTGATGATATGCGTATTACAAGAGTTGATCTACCACGAGATTGGAGAGGCTAAACCCTAGAAGCTAGCCTATGGTATGATTGTCTCTCCTCCTACGGACTAAAACCCTCCGATTTATATAGACACCAGAGGGGGCTAGGGTTACACAAGGTCGGTTACAAAGGAGGAAATATACATATCCGTATTGCCTAGCTTGCCTTCCACGCCAAGTAGAGTCCCATCCGGACACGAGACAAAGTTTTCAATCTTGTATCTTCATAGTCCAACAGTCCGGCCAAAGGATATAATCCGACTGTCCGGATATCCCCTAATCCTGGACTCCCTCAGTAGCCCCTGAACCAGGCTTCAATGACGATGAGTTCGGCGCGCAGTATTGTCTTCGGCATTGCAAGGCGGGTTCCTCCTCCGAATACACCACGGAAGAATTTGAATACAAGGATAGTGTCCGACCCTGCAAAATAAGTTCCACATACCACCGTAGAGAGAATAATATTTCCACCAATCTAATCCGCTAACTTGTTTTGGCAACATGACATTATGCCATGGTCCGGTGATTATTCGAACCGTTTTCCTTTAACTAGCCCTGCACATAACGCGAGGCAGTTTTTTGACACGTCTTCTCAAAGCAGAGATCGTGTCCCCCTTATTACGGGATTCTCATCAATACGGGCGTGGGTAACCCAACTACGCCTAGGACTCCTAGATTTTAGGCAAGTCCCAAACGGCCACGAGGAGGACGCTTGATATTCACCCTCTTTATAAAGGGTCAAGGTTTTTGCTTTTTTCCTCCCGTGCTCAATCGAATCCTTCCCCCGCCTCGAGTTCTAACACCCAAAGCCCAGGTCAGGTACTTCGGACCTTCAATCATGTCGGGATCCAGCCTCTAGGGCCGATGGATGCCCTCCTCCGTGACGGAGGAGGATATCAAGAAGTTGATGGAGGCAAGATACTTGACCGCCAAAGTCTCGCATCGGCTGCCCGCCCAAGGGCAGGTCGTCCCTACTCCCGAACCCAACGAAGACGTCGTGTTCATCTCCCACTTCCTCCGAGGACTAGGCCTCACTCTGGATCCCTTTGTAAGGGGTTTGATGTTCTATTATGGGCTTGATTTCCACGATCTAGCCCCGGATTCCTTTCTCCACATCTCGGCATTTATTGTTGTATGTGAGGCCTTCCTCCGCATTACCCCTCACTTCGGCCTATGGCTCAAGACCTTTGATGTGAAGCCGAAGACGGTCGAGGGGCAGTATGCAGCGTGCGGAGGTGCATTAATAAGCAAGATTGCTGGAGGTCCGTGGCCAAAAGGTTCCTTTCCAGAGGTGTCCGGATTATGGCAAAGGGAGTGGTTCTACATCACCACTCCCAGAAGTGCCAAGTGGGTAGCTCTCCCCACCTTTCGCTCGGGCCCTCCACCACAACTGATGTCATGGATCAGCAGGGGGCTGAGCTGGGGTCCAGCCAAGGATGTGCCCATATTGCAAGGCCGCATCTGGGATCTCTTCAGGGGATATTTTAGTTTGGTTAAGGTAGTGCAAGTCATGCTGGTCCGTCAAGTCCAGCCTTGCAAACGCCGGCCCCTTCGTTTATGGGAATTCAACCCAGAAGGACCGCACGCTATTCAGAATTTCCTTGACCTGACGCACGAGGAGATGTACAAGTCATTCTTCGGACCCCAGATAGAGTGTCCGGACACCTCCGAGGATGTGGGCCTGAGCAGCAACCGCACCGCGGCCCAAGTAAGTAACCCTCTAGCCGAACACACTGTCTTTCTTTTATCATGACATCATTCTGAAGGATCGCTCTTTGACTAGGACTGGATAACAAAGGCGAAGATGATCCGGTGTTCGGCTCCCCTTCTCGAAGGCTTGGACAATCCGGTGCTGGAAAAGATGCTCGAGCCAGCACCTTGCCTGGTGCCTGCAAAGGAAGATGAAGGGGGGAATAAAGAGGGCCAAAGAGGGCCTCCACTGCTATCTGTTCCAACCGAGGGAACGAGCGCCTCCGTGAGGGAGGATAGCCAAGAGAAGGAGTCTGACATTCCTTCGCCCCGGGGGAGGAAGAGGACTACCTTTGATGATCCGGAACCCAAGGTTTCCAAACGGGAGAAGAAAACTCCACCAGAGGGTCCCATCTCGGAGGGTGCTTTTGCCGCACAAAGTTCATGCGTGGATCAGCCCTCTAACGAGTCGTAAGTGATCATAATTTACTTAATAGTAGAGATATTCTACCTTACTTCCGAGGGAAATAACCGAAGCGTTTATCTTGCAGTTCGGATCTTAGCCCTTCTCAACAGAGCTCATCTTCAGGGGACCTTCTTCCGGAGATGATGGAGAGCGAAACGCCTCCCCCGGACTCCCCCGCTCAAGAAGCGGGTGACCTTGAAGTGTCGTCACAGAGGGCCTCTCCAGATCCGGTGAGGCTAGAAGATAATCCCATAGTCACCCGAAGTCCCCAGCATCCGGCTCTTGAAGAGGGTAGGCAAAAGAGTCCGACACCGTCTGGTATGCGGTCGGACGTACTGAGGGATCTGCTGAAGCGAGCGACCATCTCGGAAGAACACCGTACATTGATGGGTACGGTGATGGAAATGATTTCGTCCACCGAAAGCGGGTTGCATGACGCCTTTATGAGTCTACTAACGGGCTTTGAGGTACGTAAAATGACATACCTTTGTGATAGTACCGCACATTTTTAGGTGTGCCCTGTGTAGATAGTAGCCCCTAAGACTCTGGTTGTCACCGAGAACGGTGGCAAACAGAGGATCGTAGTCCCAGGTAATAAATAACCATACCACCTTTATGTGCAGGTAGTGGAAGCTCCGGTGGCTAGCCGGACTCATGAGTTTGCCGAACTAAAGCGGCAACTGGATGCGGCGGATGCCGACATCGAGCTTGTTAACAAGCGGCTTGACGAGGCACGGGGTAAGTGCTATTTTCTGGTGAATGTCACATAGTAAGAGCAGCGTGATGCCAGTATCTTTAATATGTTGTGACTGCAGATGGAGCTGCCACCGTGGAGACCCTTCGGGCGGAACTTGCCCGGGCCAAAGAACAAGCAAGGAGTAGTAATGCGGCTGCTTTGAAGGCGGCCGAAGAGTTAAGAGCCGAGAAGGCCGCGCATTGCGAGAGCAAAGATAAAGTGGCCAAGATGGCTATAAAGTTGAAAGACACTACCGACCGTTGCCAGTTCCTCGAGGAAGAAAACCGAGCGAAGGCGATGGACCTCGAAAAGGCCACAATGGCGACCAAAGACACCCGTTCTGCCATGAGAGCGAAGAAGGAGGAGCTGCGTGAAGTGTGTGACATTGTGGCTGGGAAGCCCTTTTTGTTGCGGAGGAAGTTCGGAGATCCGCGGTATGCCCCTCTGGATCGGCTGTGGAGTTCGGCAGACGCATATCTGGACTTGGCGGCGAGCGTTGTCGATGCGGCCGAATACTTCCGAGATCAAATAGATCATGAAGTGGACAAGCTGTTCTGGTCACAGTTTAACGTTCCAGAGCGTCCACTTCCATTGACCGATCATCTAGCCGAATGGGCCGAACTCAATAGGTTGTCCGGACTCGCCATGAGGTCTGTCGTGGATAAGCTGTGGCCAGAAAGGCCAAAGCCGAACAGTTATTTTAGCCTGGTGTAGCAGTTCCTTGGTGCAGTGCCGCGCATCAATGCGATGAAGAGGTCGGCGTGCATAGAAGGCTCACGGATGGCCCTTACCCGTGTCAAAGCATACTAGGCAGAGATGGATGCTACTACTGTCGCGACACAGGGTTCGTCCATAGGCCGAGTGGCTGCCGAGCACTATTTTGAAGAAGTTCTTGAGGGTGCTCGTTTGATAGAGGCCCAGTGCTCGAAGAATATTATGTTTGAGTGACATGTATTCCCATTGTAAAAACAATGTTTTATTAAATTTATCAAGGCTGTGTTTATACTTTTGCCCGAAAGTATTGTAATGCCTCCTGTGCGGCCGTTTATGTATATATGTATATAACCTGAAAGATTGCAGTCGTCGGCTTCAGCCCCCACGCATACAATGCGGGGGTGTTCGCAGAAGACACGTATTCACACTTAATCCAATGTCTTGGTCCTAGTAAGGAGGTGATAGCGCAGCGAACTAGGCAACCGGACTATAATGCTTTAACACTTTCACTTAGCCATAGGAGTTTGACAGTGGGGCTACTATATAGCCCCTGGTGGCTCCGCACTCACCCGAGTTCGGGGTGCGTACATGCCTGGCCGGGAAACGGCCCTTCGTTAAGGCGGAGGAATTCCAGGATTCTGATAGGTCATCAAGTGGTTGACCAGTCTCGCGCTATATCATGAAAGTCAATTTTCGGCTTTCTCTACTGAGGTGCTCGTCCGGATGAACCAGGGCACAATCGTAGTAGTTCTCCTGGTGCCGCCTTAGCCGATAGAGTGGAACGTAAGGCAGCAAAACGCAGGAGCCGGGCAAACCAAACATTTGACCCAAGACGTGATTCGGAGCTGATGCATATAAGGCCAAACTCGCGACGCCGAACACTCCCTAAGGTATTCTGTCTTTATGGTGTAAACCGGGCCTAAACAGTGCCCTTTGTAAGAAGCCCCTAGTGTCCAGGTACGTGCATTGTTCTGACGTGGCCACATGCCAAGACGTCAGGATCCTTCTCAATTGTACTGAGAATCCGAGGGATGTGTATCAACAAGAGACAGTAAAAAAGGTTGACGCAGGGTCTTAATCTAAAAAGAATCCTTGGAACAGGCCCCTGCTGCACGTCTGCGCCTGTGTCTCTGTTGTGCCGTATCCTGGACGGGTGTAGCATGATTTTCATCTGTAAAAGAGAGGAACTTAGGTGAAAAGTTGTCGTGGAAAAAGGTGGGTTTAAAGAAACCATTTATAGTTCAAGACAAGTAAAAATTGCCACTTGTCTGCGCGCGTTGAGCCCCTTGTGTTTGTAATAGGGGTGTGGCCATCAAACCTGTATGAATTACATATAGCTGCGCCAGACTCGTCTAACCGTGTCCGTGGTCTTGACGACCTATCGAATGCTTTAGTTGGTGAGGCCGTTTTAGTGTGCGGCTGCCAAGGCAGCCGCATTCTCTTCGGCGCGCAGGGATCACTCAATATTTCCATTTACTGTAATGATGTCATGTGGACCGGGCATATTAAGTGTGAGGGAAGCGTAATGCGGTATTGCATTAAAGCGAGCGAAATCTTCGCGTCCCAGTAGTGCTTGATAGCCACTTTGGAACGGAGCAATGTGGAAGGTTAAATTTTCGCTACGGGAGTTGTCGGGGAAGCCGAATATAACCTCTAGTAGTAGGGAGCCTGTGCAATGAGCCCCTGGGCCTGGCGTTACTCCTCTAAAGGTAGTATTGTTGTGGCAAATTTTTGTTGGGTCTAACCCCATTTTGCGGATTGTGTCCTGATATATCAGGTTTAAGCTGCTGCCGCCGTCCATCAGGACTCGTGTGAAGTGGTATCCGTCAATTATTGGATCTAATACCAAGGCAGCCCACCCCGCGTTCCGGATACTTGCTGAGTAATCCTGATGGTCGAAGGTGATCGGTTGAGACGACCAGTGGCAGAACTCCATGGTGATAGGCCCTTAGGCATGTTTGTCTAGGAGTGCCGCTTTGCTTCTCCCCTTTATCACGTGTAACACGTTTACTGTTTTGACTTCTGGTGGAAATTTGTTCTGTTCCCCAGTGTTTTACTTGCGAGGCTCATCCTCGTCTTCGCTTGGTGTATCCTGCCCCTTATGTTCGGCGTTGAGCTTGCCGGACTGCTTGAAGACCCAACATTCTCTGTGGGTATGATTTGCAGGTTTATCGGGGGTGCTGTGGATCTGACATATTTGGTCCAGAATTTTGTTTAAGCTGGACAGTTCATCTCTGGCGCCTTTAGAGGGCGGCTTTTGCTGACCTGGCCGAGAGCTTTTGAACCCGGCGTTTACCGCCGTGCTCTTCGGGTTGTCTTCTTTATTCCGGCGCTTATTATTTTTGCTGCGTCATGATTTCCCGTTTCCATCTCTAACTTCGGATGTACTTGGGTCGCTGGTGCTGCATCGGGCTAGCCAGCTGTCCTTGCCTGTGCAAAAGTGGGTCATGAGGCTTGTTGATGCTGCCATTGTTCTTGGCTTTTCTTGGCCAAGGTGCCTGGCAAGCCATTCATCGCGGACGCTGTGCTTAAAGGCTGCCAAGGCTTCAGCGTTCGGACAGTCGACTATTTGGTTCTTTTTAGTAAGAAACCTGCTCCAAATCTTTCGGGCTGACTCTCCGGGCTGTTGAGTTATATGACTTAAATCGTCTGCATCTGGTGGTCGGACATATGTCCCTTGAAAATTTTCCCGAAAGGCGTCTTTGAGCTCTTCCCAGCTTCCAATGGAGCTTTCGGGGAGGCTTTTAAGCCAGTGCCGAGCTGGCCCTTTGAGCTTGAGGGGTAAGTACTTGATGGCATGGAGATCGTCTCCTCGAGCCATATGGATATGGAGGATATAGTCCTCAATACAGACCCCAGGGTCTGTTGTTCCATCATATGCTTCAATGTTTACGAGTTTGAATCCCTCTGGAAATTCATGGTCCAGCACCTCATCGGTGAAACATAGGGGGTGTGCGGCACCCCTGTATCTGGGTGTACCGTGGTGTTCGGATGTTTGTTGTGTTGCATCATATGCTGGAGCGCACTTGCGTGGTCCATAAATGGATTTGGTTGTGTCGTCCTTTTAATGCGAGCCCTCGCATGGATCGCGTATTGGATTATGTGTGGCATTGTTCGCCGCTTTATGTTGGCCGTGAGGTCGTCTATCCGGCCGGATGGCCATTTTAATTTTTGGTTGCGGGGGATCTAAGGCCTCCTCATCGAATTCAGGTAGCAACTTCCGCTTCGGGTAGCTCTTGGTGTGGCGATTACTGCCGTAATTCGCTGGTGTTTTGAGTACTTCACTCCATTTGATTTTGAGTGTGTCTTGTGCAGCCTTGAGCCTTTGCTTCTGTTTTTTCAGAGTCCTCGCCATGGCAACAAGCCTTTGGTAGGCATTATGTTGCTCCTGGCGCCTGTCCGGTGTGATTTCGTCTGAACTGTTATCTTCGACGGGGTTGGATTGTTCGGCTTGATTTTCCGTGTTACCGTGGTCGGGCAATGGTTCACCTTGCTCTAACGCTGGGTCTATGTGATCATTATTTCTGCCAGGGCGGGCTTTGGGGCGGCGTTTACGCTGCCGCTTTGACTGCTGCTCGATCGCTGCGTCCTTCCGTTCCTCGTCGTTATTTTCTTTGGGTGTGTCCACCATGTATACATCGTATGATGAGGTGGCTGTCAAGTGCCCTGTGGGTAGTGATTCCTCTCCGACTCCCGCATCGTCATCCATACCGTCGATGTCTTCGAAGTCGAAGTCAAGCATGTCGGTTAAGTCATCGACGGTGGCTACTAAGTGGGTGGTGGGTGGGCGGAGAATTTCTTCGTCATCCGTATCCCAATCTTGCCGGACGTAGTTCGGCCAGGATCCTCCTGACAAGGAGAGAGACCTTAATGAGTTCAGTATGTCGCTGAAGGGCGAGTGCTGGAAAATATCCGTGGAGGTAAACTCCAGGATCAGCGCCCAATCGGATTCGATAGGAACAGGCGCCGGCGGTTCGGAGTCCGTGGCCGGAGAAGGATCCGGCAGTTTGGCAGCACGGCTCTCGTGAAGGGCAAGGTTAATATTCGCCTCGATCGCCGCTGAGGGTACGGCCTCCGTGATGGGGTCCATCCACCTGTCCATGGATGGCGCAACTGGCTCCGAATTGAGGTTCGGAGCGGCTGTCGGTGTGATCTCCCGAATATGGTCCGATGGTAGAGCTAAATCGTACTCATCGTGACCGCGCGGCGCACAAGGAAGGGGCTCGAATCCGTCGAAGATCATGTCTCCGCGGATATCGGTCGTGTAGTTTAAGCTTCCAAACCTGACCAGGTGGCCGGGGGCGTAACTTTCGATCTGCTCCAGATGGCCAAGCGAGTTGGCCCGCAGTGCGAAGCCACCGAACACAAAGATCTGTCCGGGGAGAAAAGTCTCACCCTGGACTGCATCGCTATCGATGATCGTAGGAGCCATCAAGCCTAACGGCGACGACACAGAGGAACTCTCAATGAAAGCACCAATGTCGGTGTCAAAACCGGCGGATCTCGGGTAGGGGGTCCCGAACTGTGCGTCTAAGGCGGATGGTAACAGGAGGCAGGGAACACGATGTTTTACCCAGGTTCGGGCCCTCTTGATGGAGGTAAAACCCCACGTCCTGCTTGATTTATTCTTGATGATATGAGTATTACAAGAGTTGATCTACCACGAGATCGGAGAGGCTAAACCCTAGAAGCTAGCCTATGGTATGATTGTCTCTCCTCCTACGGACTAAAACCCTCCGGTTTATATAGACACCAGAGGGGGCTAGGGTTACACAAGGTCGGTTACAAAGGAGGAGATATACATATCCGTATTGCCTAGCTTGCCTTCCACGCCAAGTAGAGTCCCATCCGGACACGAGATGAAGTTTTCAATCTTGTATCTTCATAGTCCAACAGTCTGGCCAAAGGATATAATCCGGCTGTCTGGATACCCCCTAATCCAGGACTCCCTCACCTGGTGTCGGGAACTCTTTTGGGTTCCCTTGGCCTTCTTGGTATTGTCCGGCACCTTGTAAGGAGCCGGAGTCAGTATCTCCGTGAGGAGAGCGTCCACAGTGTCTTCGGGCAGAGGGGCCGGATAGTTAATCTACCCTGACGTCCCCACCTAGTCCTGTCAAAGGCATGGAGCTCAGACACTGCACATGATTAAGCTAGGGGAAATAAAATATCCTACCGGATGTATAGAACTTACCGAATGTGCTCGGCGCTTCGCGCTTAGCCCGCGGTCTTCGGTGAGAGAGGGAGGGACCTCGGCGCCCTTGAACAACACCCTCCAGACGTCTTTGTGCATCGTGTCAAAGAGCTCGCTCAGAGTCTGGTGCTGGGCCGGGTCGAACTCCCATAGGTTGAAATCCCGTTGTTGACACGGGAGGATCCGGCGGATGAGCATGACCTGGACTATGTTAACAAGCTTGAGCTTCTTGCTTGCCATATTCTGGATACATTTCTGGAGTCCGTCCAGCTCCACCGATGAACCCCAGGACATGCCCTTCTCTTTCCAGGAGGTGAGCCGCGTGGGGATTCCGGATCGAAACTCGGGGGCAGCCACCCAGTTGGTGTCGTGCGGCTCGGTGATGTAGAACCATGCCGATTGCCACCCCTTTATGGTCTCCACGAAGGAGCCTTCGAGCCATATAACATTGGGCATCTTGCCCACCATGGCTCCACCGCATTCTGCTTATTGGCCTCCCACCACCTTCGGCTTGATATTGAAGGTCTTTAACCACAGGCCGAAGTGGGGCCGAATGCGGAGGAAAGCCTCACACACGACTATGAACGCCGAAATGTTGAGGATGAAGTTCGGGGCCAGATCGTGGAAGTCCAGCCTGTAGTAGAACATGAGACCACAGACGAATGGATGGAGGGGAAACCCCAGTCCATGGAGGAAGTGGTGGAGGAAAACTACCCTCTCGTGAGGTTCAGGGGTAGGAACAATCCGCCCCGCAGCGGGCAGCCGATGCACGATATTCGCGCTAAGTATCCGGCTCCATGCAGCTTCTTGACGTGTCCCTCCGTAACGGAGGAAGCCATCCATTTGCCTCCCGCTCCGGACATGGTTGGAGAAGGTTGAGGGGAAGGATGTGGACTTGGGCGTTGGAGCCCGAGTGCGCAAGAATGGATGAGCAAGGAGGAAGAAGGCATGGGTAGAAAAAGGCTAAACCTTGTCCCTTTATAAGGCGGCCAAAACTATGCGCCCCCACTAGCCTGATAAAACTCGCTTATCCCCCAAGCGCTGTAATCGATGGCGCGGTTGGGTTACCCACGCCCGTATTGATGAGAATCCCGTAATAAGGGGAACACAATCTCTACTTTGACAAGACATGTCAAGAAACTGCCTCGCGTTATGTGCGGGGCTAGTTAAAGGAAACGGTTCGAATAATCACCGGGCCATGGCATAATGTCATGTTGCCAAAACAATTCAGTAGATTAGATTTGTGGAAATATTATTCTCTCTACGGTGGTATGTGGAACCTATTTTGCAGGGTCGGACACTATCCTTGTATTCAAATTCTTCCGTGGTGTATTCGGAGGAGGAACCCCCCTTGCAATGCCAAAGACAATACTGCGCGATGGACTCATCGTCATTGAAGCCTGGTTCAGGGGCTACTGAGGGAGTCCTGGATTAGGGGGTCGCCGGACAGCCGGACTATATCCTTTGGCCGGACTGTTGGACTATGAAGATACAAGATTGAAGACTTCGTCTCGTGTCCGGATAGGACTCTACTTGGCATGGAAGGCAAGCTAGGCAGTACGGATATGTATATCTCCTCCTTTGTAACCGACCTTGTGTAACCCTAGCCCCTTCCGGTGTCTATATAAACCGGAGGGTTTTAGTCTGTAGGACAACATACAATCATACCATAGGCTAGCTTCTAGGGTTTAGCCTCTCTGATCTCATGGTAGATCAACTCTTGTAATACTCATATCATCAAGAATAAATCAAGCAGGACGTAGGGTTTAACCTCCATCAAGAGGGCCCGAACCTGGGTAAAACATCGTGTCCCCTGCCTCCTATTACCATCCGCCTTAGACGCACAGTTCAGGACCCCCTACCCGAGATCCGCCGGTTTTGACACCGACATTGGTGCTTTCATTGAGAGTTCCTCTGTGTCGTTGCCGTTAGGCTTGATGGCTCCTACGATCATCGATAGCGATGCAGTCCAGGGTGAGATTTTTCTCCCCGGACAGATCTTTGTGTTCGGTGGCTTCACACTGCGGGCCAACTCGCTTGGCCATCTGGAGCAGATCGAAAGTTACGCCCCTGGCCACCAGGTCAGGTTTGGAAGCTTAAACTACACGGCCGATATCCGCGGAGACTCGATCTTCGACGGATTCGAGCCCCTGCCTTGTGCGCCGCGCGGTCACGATGACTACGATTTAGCTCTACCATCGGACCGTATTCAGGAGATCGCACTGGCAGCCGCTCCGACCCTCAATTCGGAGCCAGTTTCGCCATCCGTGGACGGGTGGATAGACCCCGTCGCGAAGGCCGTACCCTCTGTGGCGATCGAGCCGAATATCGACCTTAACCTTCACAAGAGCCGTGTTGCCAAACTGCCGGATCCTTCTCCTGCTACGGACTCCGAACTGCCTGCGCCCTTTCCTACCGAATCCGATTGGGCGCCGATCATGGAGTTTACCTCCACGGATATTTTTCAGCACTCGCCCTTCGGCGACATACTGAACTCATTAAGGTCTCTTTCCTTGTCAGAAGGATCCTGGCCAAACTATGTCCGGCAGGATTGGGATGCGGATGACGAAGAAATTTGCCGCCCACCCACCACCCACTTAGTAGCCACTGTCGATGACTTATCCGACATGCTCGACTTCGACTCCGAAGACATCGACGGTATGGACAATGATGCCGGAGTCGTAGAGGAACCACTGCCCACAGGGCACTGGACAGCCACCTCATCATACGATATATACATGGTGGACACACCCAAAGAAGGCAATGGCGACGAGACAACGGAGGATGACCCCTCCAAGAAGCAACCCAAGCGCCGGCGTCAGCAGCGCCGCTCTAAGTCCCGCCAGGGCAAAAGTGGTGATACTGGCACTGGAGATAATAGCACTCCGGACAGTGCCGAAGACAACAACAATCCCCTCCGACAAGATTTAGAACAGGAGGATGGAGGAGCCAGCCCTCCTGAGAGAGCGGCAGACGGAGAGGTGGAGGATGATAATTACATGCCCCCTCCGAAGACGAGGCAAGCCTCGGCGATGACGAATTCGCCGTGCCAGAGGATCCCGTCGAACAAGAATGCTTCAAGCGCCAGCTTATAGCCACGTCAAATAGCCTTAAGAAAAAGCAGCAACAGCTTCAAGCTGATCAAGATTTGCTAGCTGACAGATGGACTGAAGTCCTGGAGGCCGAAGAGTATAAACTCGAAGGCCCCTCCAAGAGTTACCCAAAATGCAGGTTGCTACCCCGACTGGAGGAGGAAGCACCAAAACCTACATCCCCGGTGTATGACGCGGCTTTCGGCCACCTCGTGGCCGCGACAGAGAGACATTCCAGCCAAAATGTAACGCCCTCGATGCAGCTATAGCTCCCACGTGTCGAGGCACGACTTAGAGACATAACCGCATTGAAAGCAATGTCGCAAGTTAGGCAATCATCACAACATCCCATGTAATATAAATAATAAAGGGGAGATACATAGTTGGCTTACACCCGCCACGTCAATCAAGGACATAAATAGCATTACAACATACAAACACTCATGGCCCGACTACGGCGCCAAAATAAAAGAACAACCCAACATGCGACACGGTCCTGATCACCCCCAACTGGGCACCACTACTGATCATTAGGGAAAGACACGTAGTAACGTTGAGAGTCCTCGTCGAACTCCCACTTGAGCTCAAGCGCGCCATCTGGAGCGGAATCATCAGGCCCTGCATCTGGTGTAATAGTAATCTGTGAGCCATAGGGACTCAGCAATCTTGCACCCTCGCGATCAAGACTATTTAAGCTTAATAGGTAAGGCAAGGTAAATATATGGAGCTGCAGCAAGCGACTAGCATGTATGGTGGCTATCCTGTTCGCAAAAGAGAGCGAGAAGAGGAGGCAAAGCGCGAGCGAGTAACTAGAGGGCATCCTGCGGCAAGCATTACTCCAAGACCGTGTCCACTTCCCGGACTCCGCCGAGAAGAGGCCATCACGGTAACTCACATGATTGATCCATTTTAATTAAGTTAAGGTTCAAGTTGTCTACAACCGGACATTAACAAATTCCCATCTGCCCATAACCGCGGGCACGACTTTCGAAAGTTCAAATCCCTGCAGGGGAGTCCCAACTTAGCCCATGACAAGCTCTCACGGTCAACGAAGGAATATACCACCTCCTGAGACGTTCCGATCAGACTCGGTACCTCGGTTCTTCAAGACACTTTGACAAGTTAAAACAAATCCAGCAACACCGCCCGAATGTGCCGACAAATCCCGATAGGAGCTGCACATATCTCTTTCTCAGGGCACACTCAGATTGTCCTAGGTACGGGTAGGCCAGCCCAGAGTTGCCCCTGGTGGCCATCGGTAGCTGACAGGTGGACCAACACTCAGAGGAGCACTGGCCCGGGGGGGGTTTAAATAAGATGACCCTCGGGCTCCGGAAACCCAAGGGAAAAATAGGCTAGGTGGCAAATGGTAAAACCAAGGTTGGGCATTGCTGGAAAAGCTTTAATCAAGGCGAACTATCAAGGGGTTCCCATTATAACCCAACCGCGTAAGGAACGCAAAATCCGGGAACATAACACCGATATGACGGAAACTAGGGCGGCAAGAGTGGAACAAAACACTAGGCGAGAGGCCGAGCCTTCCACCCTTTACCAAGTATATAGATGCATTAAGATAACAAGATAATATAATGATATCCCAACAAGTAAATAATGTCCCAACAAGGAACGGTCTCCAATCTTCACCTGCAACTAGCAACGCTATAAGAGGGGCTGAGCAAAGCGGTAACATAGCCAAACAACGGTTTGCTAGGACATGGTGGGTTAGAGGTTTGACATGGCAATTTGGGAGGCTTGAAAGCAAGTGGTAGGCATCATAGCATAGGCATAGCAAAAGAGCGAGCATCTAGCAAAGCAAAGATAGTAGTGATTTCGAGGGTATGATCATCTTGCCTGCAAAGTTGTCAGAGTTGACTGGATCCTCAAAAGCAAACTCAATGGGCTCCTTGTTAGCGAACTCGTCTCCCGGCTCTACCCAAACAAGACAAATAAGCAAACGGAACACAATCAACTACGTGCAAAGCTCAAACAATATGATGCAAAGATGATATGCTATGCGGGATGCGATGCGGGATGCATATGCAAGATGTGACAAGGAATGCATGAACCTGGACTCAACTTGGAAAACCAAGTGTACCACTGGAAAGATGAGATGAAATCGCTTGAAAACGATATAAAGAACGCCGAAATCGGAGTTGCGGTTTGGAAATGGCAAGCAATTCAAATATGACCACGTTCTGCGATTTACAGCAAGTAGCCATCTAAATGCAACAAGATGAACAAGCTACAGCACCCAAACATGGCATAAAAATACATGGCAGGGATGCATACAAGATGCTTAACAAAAGTCTAGCACTGAGCTATGGCCAATTCATCCAATAACAGGTTCAAACAAGCATGGCAAAAATGCATATGGTAAACAGATTTCAGACTTAGTGAAATTAACACTTGTCTGGAATCTCAGATCAGATAGCCCTCTTCGGAGCATGAAAACCATATGCTACAGGACCTGAACATGGCAAAGTAAAGCATGGCATGGAGCTACTCAAAGATCTTAACAAAAGTCCCTTAGTGACCTTGAGCCAAAAGGGATCAGAAAATACAATTGCAAGCATGTGAACATGGGAAAAACATAATCAGATCACAGACTTAGTGAAAAATAGAGCATGCTGAAAACAGATATCAAGTAGGCATGTTTACGAGCTCGATGCACTCACTACGGAGCAAGTCATGACAATCTAAGCATACACCCATCAAGAATACACAAAATACAAGCTAGAGATGGCAGGA
Organism: Triticum dicoccoides; assembly: GCF_002162155.2. Classification (NCBI taxonomy): domain Eukaryota; kingdom Viridiplantae; phylum Streptophyta; class Magnoliopsida; order Poales; family Poaceae; genus Triticum; species Triticum dicoccoides. The sequence continues at coordinate 521,141,345 of NC_041386.1, forward strand.
ACAATAACATAGCATGCACGGATCAACTACAACATCATCGGCAAAATCGCTAACAAGTAGGCAATCTACCCAGATTCACGAAATGGCAAAAGTAGAGCTCGATTGACTCAAGCTAGGGTGCTCCATAATTGCAAACAAAGACATGGATGGATAGAGCACTACAAGATTAATAAAACATCCTTACTGATCATCCTCAAAAGAGGCATGGATCACTAGGAAACAACATGACCATATGGCCATATGAGATAAATAGCTCAAGGACTTGGTGGAAATGCTAAGTCTCTGAAATCAGCATTACCAAGTGCCTCACTTTGCAAGCTTGTGCTAGTCACCACACACATCACAAAAATACATGGGTTGCACCTCTGGAAAGATGGCAAAACCCTTAACAAAACATATGTAGAGCTCATGGGCATATCATGCACACAATAATCATGGCAAAAATGACAAATATCTAAATGGAGCAGCAGATCTGACAATTATCTCAAGTAGCACTCTTCTAACAGCATTTCAGGCATCAAGATGAACTCAAATGAAAATGATGCATTGATATGAAATGATGTACTCTCTGAGATGAACATTTTGATATGCTATATGCCCAAAACAGAGCTACGGATGCAAAGTTACGATGCGATGAACATAGCCAAAAAGTTAGGGTTTCGGGGCAAAAGTCAACCGTCCCAATTTCCAGATATGGATCTGGCACGGATTCCGAATCAGCCCGCCGGAGTTACTGTTCACCGATAGAGATGAAGCTCGCTGGAGGTCGACGGGGAGGCGGAGGAGAGGCTCGCCGGAGAAGGTCGCCGGCCCCGGGCGCGGTGGAGGTGGCCGCGGGCGACGAGGGGCGGCTGGAGGCGCGGCGACGAGGGAGCTTGCCGTAGTTGGCGCCGGGTGGCGGAGTGGCGGCCGGGCGCGGGGAAGATGGCGGCGGGGGCGCGATGGTGCGGCGGCTCGGGCGCGCGGGCCGGGAGGGCCCCGCCTAGGCCCCGGCGGGCCGGCGCGCGGGCAGGACGGCGATGTGGGCGCGGCGGCGCGGGCCAATGGCGTGGCGACACGTGGCGGCGGGGTGGAGACGGACACGTCCGTCGGTGGCGAAAATGTCCGGCAGCGGCGGACGAAGTGGATCTAGGGTTTTCGGGAGGAAGGGGAAGGAGAAATTCGGGGGTGTCTTTAAATAGGCATAGAGGGAGCTAGGAGAGTCCAAATGAGGTGCGGTTTTCGGCCACGTGATCATGATCGAACGATCTAGATGATGGAGCAGGTTTTGGTGGGTTTTGGACCAAATTGGAGGGGTGTTCGGCTGCAACACACACGAGGCCTTTTCGGTCCCTCGGTTAACTGTTGGAGTATCAAACGAAGTCCAAATGGTACGAAACTTGACAGGCGGTCTACCGGTAGTAAACCAAGGCCGCTTGGCAAGTCTCAGTCCAATCCGGAAATGTTTAATCCCCACACACGAAAGAAAGGTAGAAATGACCACCGGAGGAGAACGAAGCGCCGGAATGCAAAACGGACAACGGGGAAAATGCTCGAATGCGTGAGATGAACACGTATGCAAATGCAATGCACATGATGATATGATATGAGATGCATGACAACGAGAACAACACACGGAGACAAAAACCCGAACCCAAGAAAATAAAATAGCTTAAGGCCGGAAATGGCAAGAGTTGGAGTACATATTGTGTAAGTTACATCCGGGGTGTTACAACACTCCACCACTACGAAAGGATCTCGTCCCGAGATCTAGGACTGAAAGAACGCCGGGTACTCAGAACGGAGGTGATCCTCGCGTTCCCAGGTAGCTTCACGGTCGGAATGGTGTGACCACTTGACTTTGAGGAATTTGATTGACTTGTTGCGAGTCTTGCGTTCAGTCTCTTCAAGAATAACAACTGGGTTCTCATGATAAGAGAGATCTTCTTGGAGCTCAATGTCCTCGAAGTTGATGGTGCGGTCAGGAGTCTTGAAGCACTTTCGGAGCTAAGAGACATGGAACACATCATGAACATTTGCAAAGTTTGAAGGAAGCTCGAGTTGATAGGCAAGATCGCCTCTCTTGCTGACAATCTTGAAAGGTCCCACGTATCTGGGGGCAAGCTTCCCTTTGATACCGAAGCAACGAGTACCTTTCATTGGAGAGACGCGGAGGTAAACATGATCTCCGATCTCGAAAGCCAAATCACGGTGCTTACTATCATAGTAGCTCTTCTAGCGGGATTGGGCTGCTTGGAGGTTATCTCGAATGACTTTGCACATTTCCTCTGCCTCTGTGATTAAGTAATTTCCCAAAAGCTGACGTTCACCGGTTTCAGACCAGTTGAGAGGGGTACGACACTTCCTGCCATACAGAATTTCAAATGGGGCCTTGCCCGAACTTGCTTGAAAACTGTTGTTGTAGGAGAATTCAGTATATGGAAGACAATCCTCCCACTTCATGCCGAAGGAGATCACACAAGCCCTGAGCATATCTTCAAGAATCTGATTGACACGCTCGACTTGACCGCTAGTTTGAGGATGGAAAGCTGTGCTGAAGCGGATGTTAGTGCCCATGGCCTTCTGAAAAGAATCCCAAAACTTGGAGGTAAAGATGCTGCCACGGTCTGAAGAGATCACCTGTGGAATACTGTGCAGAGAGACAATCCGAGAAGTATAGAGTTCCGCCAATTGAGCTGCAGTGATTGACTCTTTGATAGGCAGAAAGTGAGCCACTTTAGTGAGTTTGTCGATGACAACGAATATAGCATCATTGCCACGCTTGGACTTTGGAAACCCAGTCACGAAGTCCATTTCAATGTGGTCAAACTTCCATTCTGGAATGGCAAGAGGTTGGAGGAGACCAGCTGGCCTTTGGTGTTCTGCCTTCACTCTTCTGCAGACATCACATTCATTCACGAATTGAGCAATCTCTCGCTTCATTCGAGTCCACCAATAAGCCTGCTTGAGGTCCTGATACATCTTCGTGCTCCCAGGGTGGATGGAGAGGAGAGAATTGTGAGCCTCATTCATGATCACTTTACGAAGGTCACCTTTGGGCACAACAATATGATCCTTGAAGAAAAGAGTATCCTTGTCATCAAGGCGGTAGCACTTGTACATGGGTTGACTCTTGGCAATCCCAATCTTCACCTTTTTCACCATAGAATCAAGAAGCTGGGCTTGGCGAATCTGGTCTTCCAAGGTAGGAGAGACTTGAAGGTTGGCGAGGAAACCTTGAGGAACAACTTGCAGATTGAGTTTGCGGAAAGCTTCACAAAGCTCAGGTTGATTAGGCTTGAGAATCAGACTGTTGCAATAAGCCTTCCTGCTCAATGCGTCAGTAATCACATTGGCCTTGCCTGGAGTATACTCGATACTCGGATTATACTCTTGAATCATTTCAACCCATCGAGTTTTCCTGAGGTTGAGATTAGGCTGAGTGAAGATGTACTTGAGACTCTTGTGATTAGTGAAAATGTCCACTTTTCTTCCCAATAAGAGATGTCTCCAAGTCAAAAGAGCATGCACAACTGCCGCCAACTCGAGATCATGAGTGGGGTAGTTCTTCTCATTGGGCTTCAATTGGCGAGAGGTATAAGCAACAACTTTCTTCTATTGCATCAACACTACGCCAAGACCTTGGAGAGAGGCATCACAAAAGACTTCGTACGGTTTGGATTCATCAGGCGGAGTCAGAACTGGAGCAGTGATCAATTTCTCTTTCAAAGTGTTGAAAGCAATGTCACACTCCGGAGACCAAACGTACTTGATGTTCTTCTGGAGAAGATTTGAGAGAGGCTTCGCGATCTTAGAAAAGTTTTCAATGAATATTCGATAGTAGCTTGCGAGACCGAGGAAGCTACGGAGTTGCTTCACGTTCTGAGGAGGTTCCCAATTCACAATTGCAGACACCTTCTCAAGATTCACCGCAATGCCCTTGGCAGAGATGATATGACCAAGATAAAGAACCTCATCGAGCCAAAATTCACACTTGGAGAACTTGGCGTAGAACTGGTGTTCTCTGAGCTTATCGAGTACCAAACGCAAGTGCTTGGCATGATCTTCCTTGTTCTTCGAGAAAACCAGAATGTCGTCGAGATAGACCAAAACGAAGTCATTGGTGTAGGCGTTGAAGATGAAGTTCATCATGCGAGAGAACGTCGGAGGAGCGTTGACGAGGCCAAAAGACATGATAGTGTATTCATATGAACCATAGCTTGTCCTGAAAGCCATCTTGGGAATATCTTGCTCACGGATTTGAATCTGATGATAACCCATACGGAGATCAAGCTTGGAGAATACTTGGGCACCTTTGAGTTGTTCGAACAGCTCGTTGATGTTGGGAAGTGGGTATTTGTTCTTGATGGTCTTCTTGTTCAATGGACGGTAATGAACACAAAGTCAGTCCGTTCCATCCTTCTTCTTCACAAAAAGAACACCACAACCCCACGGAGAAGAACTAGGCCGGATGAGACCCATTCTCTCTTGAATATCGAGTTGCTTCTTAAGCTCCTTCAACTCTTCAGGTCTGAGTTTGTAAGGACGCTTGCACACAGGTTCCGTGCCAGGCTCAAGATCGATGACGAATTCAACTGGCCGGTGCGGAGGCATTCCTGGAAGCTCTTCTGGAAAGACGTCTTGATATTCGCAAACGACTGGAATTTCTGAGATAGCATCCAGTTCACCCTTCTCATTGAGAGAAAACAGACGGATGGTATCGTCATGAGCGGCAAAGACAATTACATCCTCAGACGAATGAGTCAATTGAATCTGCCTGGCTGCACAGTCAAGATGTGCCTTGTGCTTAGAAAGCCAATCCATTCCGAGAATAAGATCAATATCCGAGTCACCAAGAACCGTTGGAGAAGCCAGAAACTTGTAGTCACCCAAGGTGATAGTAACATCCGGAACGATGGAGTTAGCATGCATGCACTTACCGGGAGAGACAACTGCTAACGGACTAGGCAAAACTTGTGAAACCAATTCATGCCTAGATGTAAACGGTCTCGAGATGAAACAATGTGAAGCACCAGTGTAAAAAAGAACTTTTGCAGGAACATCGTTAACAGGAAGGTTACCCATGATGACATCTGACAAGTCCTCTGCCTGAGCTGCATTCATCAAGTTGACCTTGGCGTGCTTGGGGTTATGCTTGACCACAGCTATACTTGCCGATCTGACAGGAGGAGGAGGAGGAAGACGCCTCTAGTTGAAACATTTGTTGGCATAGTGACCCTTCTGTTGGCACTTGTTGCACGTGACCTTTGAAAGCGGACGGTGATACAGAGCACTCGATCTTGGAGGTTGAGACGAAGTCTTGTTCTGAAAGCCAGGGTTGGGTGGGTGGGAAGATCCACTGCCACCTTTGCTCTTCTGCTGATACGGCTGACGGAACGGAGGAGGAGGAAGCCAATACTTCTGCTGCTTGGCCACTTGAGTAGAGGAAGACGGAGTAGCATCTCTAACTCGCTTCTTGGAAGCATCACACCTCAGTTGAGCGGCCTCTTGCTTCAATGCCATGTTGTAGAACTCATCGTACCTCAAAGGTACAAAGAGAACAAGAGCTAGCTGAATTTCTTCTCTGAGACCACCCCTGAACTGGTATATCATGCTCTTCTCATCAGGAACGTCCTGCTTGGCAAAGCGGGCGAGCTTCTGAAACAACTTGTTGTAGTCATAGACAGACAAAGAGCCTTGCTTCAGGTTGCGGAATTCCTCACGCTTGCTTTCAACCACACTCTGGGGAATATGATGAGCTTTTAAATCTTGACGGAATTCATCCCAGGTAATCGCACGTCCACCTCTGGAATCCTTGTACTGCTGGAACCATTCTGCAGCTTGGTCTTTGAGTTGGAAGGAAGCGAACTTGACAAAGTCCTCAGGCCTGACGTTACTGCACTCGAAATGCTTGCACAGATCCACAAGCCAATCGTTAGCATCGGTTGCCTCAACACAATTGCTGAAAGTTTTTGGCCCGTTAGCAAGGAACTGGTTGAGTGTAGCAAAGTGATTCTGATTGTTGCCTTGGTTCCCTTGGTTGCCTTGATTGCGCTCTTAAAGAATTTCCATGATCAACTATGTGTTTGCATTGGTTGCGGCCATCACAGCTTGCCATGCCTCCGGAGGAGGTGGAGGTGGTGCCGGATCTTGATTCTGATTCTGATTGGTGCTCTTAGCGGGAGCCATCCTGAAGAGGTTGACCATCGTTAGCACATAGACAGATAAATGAAGTTGAATCCAACGGAATGAAAATTGCAACATAAAGTCTTCACATACGAACAAAATGAACGAATGCATTCCTCTTGAAATGGTCACATATCCATAAATTGAGAAGCCACTTAGAATTTAGGTAGAGAAATAAATCAATAAGGTACGGATCAAGAACGAATACTTGGTAAGAAATCCCAATCTCAAACCAAATATCCGTGGAAGAAGAACTAGAGCTATGAGAATTCCCACCTATGAAACTCCCGAACCTTTCCGGTTATGCAATCAGGTGTTGGGGATACAGGGGAAGCATAATATCTCACCCAAATCTAGCAAATCCTACATCCAGCTGTATCCATCCTTCAACACATAACCGAGAAAAACTTCGGAAACCATCTACCTCAACCTTCGAAAAGCATCCGTTATACAAGTTATGGCGATACTCCCGAACTCCCGCCCCAGTACTGGGTGGCGTCGAGGTTATCTCACCAACGAACTGCATAAAAGAGATTTTCGATGTCGGCGTACTAAACTCAGGTATTCCAGAACTGCAACGATAAAATTATGAAGACAACACCTCAGAGCTCAACTCCCCGGGACACTTCCACAAAACCCCTGACAGGAGGCACCAAGACAATGTTCTCGTCATAAAACCATCGGAACGATTCCAAGATACCCGCGTGATCCTAATTTTCTTTGTGAAATTTGAGAAGAGAAGAGTCAAAACTCTACGTCAGGATGCCTTATCAGAGCGATGAGGAGACTGGGAAGTAAAAAGAATTCCTAAACTCTCCGATATATAATTCCTAGATGACTCAAAACATTTTTTCTAGACACAACTCGGCTGCTAAAAACGATCAAGCAATGGGGCTCCTAAGGTCGGGGAAGGCTCTGATTACCAACTTGTAATGCCCTCGATGCGGTTATAGCTCCCACGTGTCGAGGCACGACTTAGAGACATAACCGCATTGAAAGCAATGTCGCAAGTTAGGCAATCATCACAACATCCCATGTAATATAAATAATAAAGGGGAGATACATAGTTGGCTTACACCCGCCACATCAATCAAGGACATAAATAGCATTACAACATACAAACACTCATGGCCCGACTATGGCGCCAAAATAAAAGAACAACCCAACATACGACACGGTCCTGATCACCCCCAACTGGGCACCACTACTGATCATCAGGGAAAGACACATAGTAACGTTGAGAGTCCTCATCGAACTCCCACTTGAGCTCAAGCGCGCCATCTGGAGCGGAATCATCAGGCCCTGCATCTGGTGTAATAGTAATCTGTGAGCCACAGGGACTCAGCAATCTTGCACCCTCGCGATCAAGACTATTTAAGCTTAATAGTTAAGGCAAGGTAAATATGTGGAGCTGCAGCAAGCGACTAGCATGTATGGTGGCTATCCTGTTCGCAAAAGAGAGCGAGAAGAGGAGGCAAAGCGCAAGCGAGTAACTAGAGGGCATCCTGCAGCAAGCATTACTCCAAGACCGTGTCCACTTCCCGGACTACGCCGAGAAGAGGCCGTCACGGTAACTCACACGGTTGATTCATTTTAATTAAGTTAAGGTTCAAGTTGTCTACAACCGGACATTAACAAATTCCTATCTGCCCATAACCGTGGGCACGACTTTCGAAAGTTCAAATCCCTGCAGGGGAGTCCCAACTTAGCCCATGACAAGCTCTCACGGTCAATGAAGGAATAGACCTCCTCCCGAGACATTCCGATCAGATTCGGTACCTCGGTTCTTCAAGACACTTCGACAAGTTAAAACAAATCCAGCAACACCGCCCGAATGTGCCGACAAATCCCGATAGGAGCTGCACATATCTCTTTCTCAGGGCACACTCAGATTGTCCTAGGTACGGGTAGGCCAGCCCAGAGTTACCCCTGGTGGCCACCGGCAGCTGACAGGTGGACCAACACTCAGAGGAGCACTGGCCCGGGGGGGTTTAAATAAGATGACCCTCGGGCTCCGGAAACCCAAGGGAAAAAGAGGCTAGGTGGCAAATGGTAAAACCAAGGTTGGGCATTGCTGGAAAAGCTTTAATCAAGGCGAACTATCAAGTGGTTCCCATTATAACCCAACCGCGTAAGGAACGCAAAATCCGGGAACATAACACCGATATGACGGAAACTAGGGCGGCAAGAGTGGAACAAAACACTAGGCGAGAGGCCGAGCCTTCCACCCTTTACCAAGTATATAGATGCATTAAGATAACAAGATAATATAATGATATCCCAACAAGTAAATAATGTCCCAACAAGGAACGGTCTCCAATCTTCACCTGCAACTAGCAACGCTATAAGAGGGGCTGAGCAAAGCGGTAACATAGCCAAACAACGGTTTGCTAGGACATGGTGGGTTAGAGGTTTGACATGGCAATTTGGGAGGCTTGAAAGCAAGTGGTAGGCATCGTAGCATAGGCATAGCAAAAGAGCGAGCATCTAGCAAAGCAAAGATAGTAGTGATTTCGAGGGTATGATCATCTTGCCTGCAAAGTTGTCAGAGTTGACTGGATCCTCGAAAGCAACCTCAACGGGCTCCTTGTTAGCGAACTCGTCTCCCGGCTCTACCCAAACAAGACAAATAAGCAAACGGAACACAATCAACCACGTGCAAAGCTCAAACAATATGATGCAAAGATGATATGCTATGCGGGATGTGATGCGGGATGCATATGCAAGATGTGACAAGGAATGCATGAACCTGGACTCAACTTGGAAAACCAAGTGTGCCACTGGAAAGATGAGATGAAATCGCTTGAAAACGATATAAAGAACGCCGGAATCGGAGTTACGGTTTGGAAATGGCAAGCGATTCAAATATGACCACGTTCTGCGATTTACAGCAAGTAATCGTCTAAATGCAACAAGATGAACAAGCTACAGCACCCAAACATGGCATAAAAATACATGGCAGGGATGCATACAAGATGCTTAAGAAAAGTCTAGCACTGAGCTATGGCCAATTCATCCAATAACAGGTTCAAACAAGCATGGCAAAAATGCATATGGTAAACAGATTTCAGACTTAGTGAAATTAACACTTGTCTAGAATCTCAGATCAGATAGCCCTCTTCGGAGCATGAAAACCATATGCTACAGGACCTGAACATGGCAAAGTAAAGCATGGCATGGAGCTACTCAAAGAGCTTAACAAAAGTCCCTTAGTGACCTTGAGCCAAAAGGGATCAGAAAATACAATTGCAAGCATGTGAACATGGGAAAAACATAATCAGATCACAGACTTAGTGAAAACTGGAGCATGCTGAAAACAGATATCAAGTAGGCATGTTTACGAGCTCGATGCACTCACTACGGAGCAAGTCATGACAATCTAAGCACACACCCATCAAGAATACACAAAATACAAGCTAGACATGGCAGGAACAATAACATAGCATGCACGGATCAACTACAACATCATCGGCAAAATCGCTAACAAGTAGACAATCTGCCCAGATTCACGAAATGACAAAAGTAGAGCTCGATTGCCTCAAGCTAGGGTGCTCCATAATTGCAAACAAAGACATGGATGGATAGAGCACTACAAGATTAACAAAACATCCTTACTGATCATCCTCAAAAGAGGCACGGATCACTAGGAAACAACATGACCATATGGCCATATGAGATAAACAGCTCAAGGACTTAGTGGAAATGCTAAGTCCCTGAAATCAGCATTACCAAGTGCCTCACTTTGCAAGCTTGTGCTAGTCACCACACACATCACAAAAATACATGGGTTGCACCTCTGGAAAGATGGCAAAACCCTTAACGAAACATATGTAGAGCTCATGGGCATATCACGCACACAATAATAATGGCAAAAATGACAAATATCTAAATGGAGCAGCAGATCTGACAATTATCTCAAGTAGCACTCTTCTAACAGCATTTCGGGCATCAAGATGAACTCAAATGAAAATGATGCAATGAGATGAAATGATGTACTCTCTGAGATGAACATTTTGATATGCTATATGCCCAAAATGGAGCTACGCATGCAAAGTTACAATACGATGAACATAGCCAAAAAGTTAGGGTTTCGGGGCAAAAGTCAACCGTCCCAATTTCCAGATCTGGATCTGGCACGGATTCCGAAGCAGCCCGCCGGAGTTACTGTTCACCGACGGAGATGAAGCTCGCCGGAGGTCGACGGGGAGGCAGAGGAGAGGCTCGCCGGAGAAGGTCGCCGGCCCGGGCGCGGTGGAGGTGGCCGCGGGCGACGAGGGGCGGCCGGAGGCGCGGCCTTGCGCGGCGGGGCGGCCGGAGGCACGGCGACGAGGGAGCTTGCTGGAGTTGGCGCTGGGCGGCGGAGTGGCGGCCAGGCGCGGGGAAGACGGCGGCGGGGGCGCGATGGTGCGGTGGCTCGGGCACACGGGCCGGGAGGGCCCCGCCTGGGCCCCGGCGGGCCGGCGCGCGGGCAGGACGGCGATGTGGGCGCGGCGGCGCGGGCAAATGGCGTGGCGACACGTGGGCCGGACCGATCAAGATGAACAAAGGAAAACATGCAAGATCGATCTATGGATCACGAGGGCGCGCCACTATGCGAGACGATAATCGTCACCCCGGATACATTAAAACTAAGTCTGGCTGGGCCGAACACAGCAGGCAAGACTCATTCGAGCTGCGTCGTGATATAGCCTAGTACAGAGGCGCTGCACACCCCTTATGCTTCACAGACGAAGTAATGGATCATCAAATCCCAGAGGGTTTCAAACCCATAAATATAGAATCATACGACGGCACAACAGATCTTGCGGTATGCATCGAGGATTTCCTCCTGCACATTCACATGGCCCGCGGTGATGACCTACACGCCATCAAATACCTCCCACTCAAACTCAAAGGACCAACTCGGCATTGGCTCAACAGCTTGCCAGCAGAGTCCATTGGTTGTTGGGAAGATCTAGTAGCCGCATTCCTCGACAACTTTCAGGGCACTTACGTGCGACCACCAGATGCCGATGACTTGAGCCACATAATTCAGCAGCCAGGGGAATCGGCCAGGCAATTCTGGACACGGTTCCTAACAAAGAAAAATCAAATTGTCAATTGTCCGGATGTAGAGGCCCTAGCAGCTTTCAAGCACAACATCCGCGACGAGTGGCTAGCCCGGCACCTTGGTCAGGAAAAGCCAAAATCTATGGCAGCCCTCACGACACTCATGACCCGCTTTTGCGTGGGAGAAGACAGTTGGCTGGCTCGCAGTAATAACATATCAAAGAACCATGGTACTTCGGATACCAAGGACAGCAATGGCAGGTCACGTCGCAACAAGCATAAGCGTCGCATTAACAGCGACAATACCGAGGATACGACAGTCAATGCCAGATTCAAAGGCTCTAAACCCGGTTAGCGGAAAAAACCATTCAAAAGAAGCACTCCGGGCCCGTCCAGTTTGGACTGTATACTCGATCGCTCGTGTCAAATACCCGGCACCCCCAATAAGCCAGCCAACCACATCAACAGGGACTGTTGGCTGTTCAAGCAGACCGGCAAGTTAAATGCCGAAAACAAAGATAAGGGGTCACATAGCGATGACGAGGAGGAGCCCCGGCAGCCGAACACCGGAGGACAGAAGAGGTTCTCCCCACAAGTGCGGACGGTGAACAGGATATACGCAACCCACATCCCCAAGAGGGAGCGGAAGCGTGCGCTCAGGGACGTATATGCGTTGGAGCCAGTTGCCCCCAAGTTCAACCCATGGTCCTCCTGTCCGATCACCTTCAATCGCAGGGACCAACCCACTAGCATCCGTCATGGCGGATTCGCCGCACTGGTCCTAGACCCAATCATTGACGGATTTCACCTCACTCGAGTCCTAATGGACGGCGGCAACAGCCTGAACCTGCTTTATCAGGACACAGTGTGCAAAATGGGTATAGACCCCTCAAGGATCAAACCCACTAAAACGACCTTTAAAGGCGTCATACCAGGTGTAGAGGCCCATTGCATAGGCTCAGTAACACTGGAAGTGGTCTTCGGATCTCGGATAACTTCCGAAGCGAAGAATTAATCTTCGACATAGTCCCGTTCCGCAGTGGCTACCATGCACTACTCGGGCAGACCACATTTGCAAGATTCAATGCGGTACCGCATTATGCATATCTCAAGCTCAAGATGTCAGGACCTCGGTGTTGGGGAACGTAGTAATTTCAAAAAATTTCCTACGCACATGCAAGATCATGGTGATGCATAGCAACGAGAGGGGAGAGTGTTGTCCATGTACCCTCGTAGACCGAAAGCGGAAGCGTTAGCACAACGCGGTTGATGTAGTCGTACGTCTTCACGGCCCGACCGATCAAGTACCGAAACTACGACACCTCCGAGTTTTAGCACACGTTCACCTCGATGACGATCCCCGGACTCCAATCCAGCAGAATGTCGGGGAAGAGTTCCGTCAGCACGACGGTGTGGTGGCGACCATGATGTTCTATTGTCGCAGGGCTTCGCCTAAGCACCACTCCAATATTATCGAGGACTATGGTGGAGGGGGGCACCACACACGGCTAAGAGATCAATGATCAACTATTGTGTCTGGGGTGCCCCCTGCCCCTGTATATAAAGGAGCAAGGGGGAGGAGGTGCGGCCAGGAAAGGGGCGCGCCAGGAGGAGTCCTACTCCTCCTGGGAGTAGGACTCCCCCCTTTCCATGTTGGACTAGGACTTGGGGGGGGGAGGAGAGAGAGGGAAAAGGAA
>NC_041386.1:521154441-521161339 GCF_002162155.2 Triticum dicoccoides
TGTCCAATTTGGACTGGGGGGGGGGAAGGGTACGCGGCTGCCCCTTGGCCTCCTCTCCACTTCCTCCACTAGGCCCATTAAGGCCCATTAGGTTACCGTGGGGTTCCGGTAACCTCCCGGTACTCCGGTAAAATGCCAATTTCACCCAGAACACTTCCGATGTCCAAACATAGGCTTCCAATATATCAATCTTCATGTCTCGACCATTTCGATACTCCTCATCATGTCTGTGATCATATCCGGTACTCCGAACAACCTTCGGTACATCAAAATATATAAACTCATAATGAAACTATCATCGTAACGTTAAGCATGCGGACCCTACGGGTTCGAGAACAATGTAGACATGACCGAGACATGTCTCTGGTCAATAAACAATAGTGGAACCTGGATGCTCATATTGGCTCCTACATTTTCTACGAAGATCTTTATCGGTCAGACCGCATAACAACATACGTTGTTCCCTTTGTCTTCGGTATGTTACTTGCCCGAGATTCGATCGTGGGTCTCTCAATACCTAGTTCAATCTCATTACCGGCAAGTCTCTTTACTCATTTCGTAATACATCATCCCGCAAGTAACTCATTAGTTGCAATGCTTGCAAGGCTTAAGTGATGTGCATTACCGAGAGGGCCCAGAGATACCTCTCCGACAGTCGGAGTGACAAATCCTAATCTCGAAATACGCCAACCCAACAAGTACCTTCGGAGACACTTGTAGAGCACCTTTATAATCACCTAGTTACGTTGTGATGTTTGGTAGCACACAAAGTGTTCCTCCGGTAAACGGGAGTTGCATAATCTCATAGTCATAGGAACATGTATAAGTTATGAAGAAAGCAATAGCAACAAACTAAACGATCAAGTGCTAAGCTTATGGAATGGGTCAAGTCAATCACATCATTCTCCTAATGATGTGATCCCGTTAATCAAATGACAACTCATGTCTATGGCTAGGAAACATAACCATTTTCGATTAGTGAGCTAGTCAAGTAGAGGCATACTAGTGACACTCTGTTTGTCTATGTATTCACATATGTATTATGTTTCCGGTTAATACAATTCTAGCATGAATAATAAACATTTATCATGATATAAGGAAATAAATAATAACTTTATTATTGCCTCTAGGGCATATTTCCTTCAGTCTCCCACTTGCACTAGAGTCAATAATCTAGATTACACAGTAATGATTCTAACACCCATGGAGCTTGGTGCTGATCATGTTTTGCTCGTGGAAGAGGCTTAGTCAGCGGGTCTGCAACATTCAGATCCGTATGTATCTTGCAAATTTCTATGTCTCCCACTTGGACTAAATCCCGAATGGAATTGAAGCGTCTCTTGATGTGCTTGGTTCTCTTGTGAAATCCGGATTCCTTCGCCAAGGCAATTGCACCAGTATTGTCACAAAAGATTTTCATTGGACCCGATGCACTAGGTATGACACCTAGATCGGATATGAACTCCTTCATCCAGACTCCTTCATTTGCTGCTTCCGAAGCAGCTATGTACTCCACTTCACATGTAGATCCCGCCACGACGCTTTGTTTAGAACTGCACCAACTGACAGCTCCACCGTTCAATATAAACACGTATCCGGTTTGCCATTTAGAATCGTCCGGATCAGTGTCAAAGCTTGCATCAACGTAACCATTTACGATGAGCTCTTTGTCACCTCCATATACGAGAAACATATCCTTAGTCCTTTTTAGGTACTTTAGGATGTTCTTGACCGCTGTTGAGTGATCCACTCCAGGATTACTTTAGTACCTCCCTGCTAGACTTATAGCAAGGCACACATCAGGTATGGTACACAACATTGCATACATGATAGAGCCTATGGCTGAAGCATAGGAAACATCTTTCATTTTCTCTCTATCTTCTGCGGTGGTCGGACATTGAGTCTTACTCAACTTCACACCTAACACAGGCAAGAACCCTTTCTTTGCCTGATCCATTTTGAACTTCTTCAAAACTTTGTCAAGGTATGTGCTTTGTGAAAGTCCAATTAAGCGTCTTGATCTATCTCTATAGATCTTAGTGCCCAATATGTAAGCAGCTTCACCGAGGTCTTTCATTGAAAAACTCTTATTAAAATATCCATTTATGCTATCCAGATTTTCTATATCATTTCCAATCAATAATATGCCATCCACATATAATATCAGAAATGCTACAGAGCTCCCACTCACCTTTCTTGTAAATACAAGCTTCTCCAAAAGTCTGTACAAAACCAAATGCTTTGATCACACTATCAAAGCGTTTATTCCAACTCCGAGAGGCTTGCACGAGTCCATAAATGGATCACTGGAGCTTGCACACTTTGTTAGCTCCCTTTGGATCGAAAAAACCTTCTGGATGCATCATATACAACTCTTCTTCCAGAAATCCATTCAGGAATGCAGTTTTAACATCCATTTGCCAAATTTCATAATCATAATATGCGGCAATTGCTAACATGATTCGGACAGACTTAAGCATCGCTACGGGTGAGAAGGTCTCATCGTAGTCAATCCCTTGAACTTATCGAAAACCTTTTACAACAAGTTGAGCTTTGTAGACAGTAACATTACCGTCAACGTCAGTCTTCTTCTTGAAGATCCATTTATTCTCAATTGCTTGCCGATCAACGGGCAAGTCAACCAAAGTCCATACTTTGTTCTCATACATGGATCCATCTCAGATTTCATGGCTTCTAGCCATTTTGCGGAATCTGGGCTCACCATCGCTTCTTCATAGTTCGTAGGTTCATCATGATCTAGTAGCATGACTTCCAGAACAGGATTACCGTACCACTCTGGTGCGGATCTTATTCTGGTTGATCTACGAGGTTCGGTAGTAACTTGATCTGAAGTTTCATGATCATTATCATTAGCTTCCTTACTAATTGGTGTAGGTGTCACAGAAACCGGTTTCTGTGATGTACTACTTTCCAACAAGGGAGCAGGTACAGTTACCTCATCAAGTTCTACTTTCCTCCCACTCACTTCTTTCGAGAGAAACTCCTTCTCTAGAAAGGATCCATTCTTAGCAACGAATGTCTTGCCTTCGGATCTATGATAGAAGGTGTACCCAACTATCTCCTTTGGGTATCCTATGAAGACACATTTCTCCGATTTGGGTTTATGCTTATCAGGATGAAACATTTCACATAAGCATCGCAACGCCAAACTTTAAGAAACGATAACTTTGGTTTCTTGCCAAACCACAATTCATATGGCGTCGTCTCAACGGATTTAGATGGTGCCCTATTTAACGTGAATGCAGCTGTCTCTAATGCATAACCCCAAAATGATAGCGGTAAATCTGTAAGAGACATCATAGATCGCACCATATCTAGTAAAGTACGATTACGACGTTCGGACACACCATTACGCTATGGTGTTCCGGGTGGCGTGAGTTGCAAAACTATTCCGCATTGTTTCAAATGTAGACCATACTCGTAACTCAAATATTCTCCTCCACGATCAGATCGTAGAAACTTTATTTTCTTGTTACGATGATTTTTAACTTCACTCTGAAATTCTTTGAACTTTTCAAATGTTTCAGACTTATGTTTCATTAAGTAGATATACCCATATCTGCTTAAATCATCCGTGAAGGTGAGAAAATAACGATATCCGCCACGAGCCTCAATATTCATCGGACCACATACATCTGTATGTATGATTTCCAATAAATCCGTTGCTCTCTCCATAGTACCGGAGAATGGCGTTTTGGTCATCTTGCCCATGAGGCACGGTTTGCAAGTACCAAGTGATTCATAATCAAGTGATTCCAAAAGTCCATCAGTATGGAGTTTCTTCATGCGCTTTACACCGATATGACCTAAACGACAGTGCCACAAATAATTTGCACTATCATTATCAACTCTGCATCTTTTGGCTTCAACATTATGAATATGTGTATCACTACTATCGAGATTCATCAAAAATAGACCACTCTTCAAGGGTGCATGACCATAAAAGATATTACTCATATAAATAGAACAACCATTATTCTCTGATTTAAATGAATAACCGTCTCGCATCAAACAAGATCCAAATATAATGTTCATGCTCAACGCTGGCACCAAATAACAATTATTTAGGTCTAAAACTAATCCCGAAGGTAGATCTAGAGGTAGTGTGTCGACCGCGATCACATGGACTTTGGAACCATTTCCCACGCGCATTGTCACCTCGTCCTTTGCCAGTGTTCGCTTAATCCGTAGTCCCTGTTTCGAGTTGCAAATGTTAGCAATAGAACCAGTATCAAATACCCAGGTGCTACTGCGAGCTCTAGTAAGGTACACATCAATAACATGTATATCACATATACCTTTGTTCACCTTGCCATCCTTCTTATCCGCCAAATACTTGGGGCAGTTCCGCTTCTAGTGTCAAGTCTGCTTGCAGTAGAAGCACTCAGTTTCAGGCTTAGGTCCAGATTTGGGTTTCTTCTCCTGAGCAGTAACTTGCTTACTGTTCTTCTTGAAGTTCCCCTTCTTCTTCCCTTTTCCCTTTTTCTTGAAATTGGCGGTCTTGTTGACCATCAACACTTGATTCTCCTTCTTGATTTCTACCTCCGCAGCCTTTAGCATTGCGAAGAGCTCGGGAATTGTCTTATCCATCCCTTGCATGTTATAGTTCATCATGAAGCTCTTGTAGCTTAGTGGCAGTGATTGAAGAGCTCTGTCAATGACACTATCAACAGGAAGATTAACTCCCAGTTGAGTCAAGTGATTATGGTACCCAGACATTTTGAGTATATGTTCACTGACAGAACTATTCTCCTCCATCTTGCAGCTATAGAATTTATTGGAGACTTCATATCTCTCAATCCGGGCATTTGCTTGAAATATTAACTTCAACTCCTGGAACATCTCATATGCTCCATGACGTTCAAAACGTCGTTGAAGTCCCGATTCTAAGCCGTAAAGCATGGCACACTGAACTATCGAGTAGTCATCAGCTTTGCTCTGCCAGACGTTCATAACATCTGGTGTTGCTCCAGCAGCAGGCCTGGCACCTAGCGGTGCTTCTAGGACGTAATTCTTCTGTGCAGCAATGAGGATAATCCTCAAGTTATGGACCCAGTTCGTGTAATTGCTACCATCATCTTTCAACTTTGCTTTCTCAAGGAACACATTAAAATTCAAGGGAACAACAACACGGGCCATCTATCTACAATCAAACATAGACAAGCAAGATACTATCAGGTACTAAGTTCATGATAAATTTAAGTTCAATTAATCATATTACTTAAGAATTCCCACTTAGAAAGACATCCCTCTAATCTTCTAAGTGATCACGTGATCCAAATCAACTAAACCATAACCGATCAGCACGTGAAATGGAGTAGCTTTCAATGGTGAACATCAGTATGTTGATCATATCTACTATATGATTCATGCTCGACCTTTCGGTCTCAGTGTTCCGAGGCCATATCTGCATATGCTAGGCTCGTCAAGTTTAACCTGAGTATTCTGCGTGTGCAAAACTGGCTTGCACCCGTTGTAGATGGACGTAGAGCTTATCACACCCGATCATCACGTGGTGTTTGGGCACGACGAACTTTGGCAATGGCGCATACTCAGGGAGAACACTTTTATCTTGAAATTTAGTGAGAGATCATCTTATAATGCTACCATCAATCAAAGCAAGATACGATGCATAAAAGATAAACATCACATGCAATCAATATAAGTGATATGATATGGCCATCATCATCTTATGCTTGTGATCTCCATCTCCGAAGCATCGTCATGATCACCATCGTCACCGGCGCGACACCTTGATCACCATCGTAGCATCGTTGTCATCTCGCCAATCTTATGCTTCCACGACTATCGCTACCGCTTAGTGATAAATTAAAGCATTACAGCGCAATTGCATTGCATACAATAAAGCGACAACCATATGGCTCCTGCCAGTTGCTGATAACTCGGTTACAAAACATGATCATCTCATACAATAAAATTTAGCATCATGTCTTGACCATATCACATCACAACATGCCCTGCAAAAACAAGTTAGACGTCCTCTACTTTGTTGTTGCAAGTTTTACGTGGCTGCTACAGGCTTAAGCAAGAACCGTTCTTACCTATGCATCAAAACCACAATGATAGTTTGTCAAGTTGGTGCTGTTTTAACCTTCGCAAGGACCGGGCGTAGCCACACTTGGTTCAACTAAAGTTGGAGAAACTGACACCCGCCAGCCACCTGTGTGCAAAGCACGTCGGTAGAACCAGTCTCGCGTAAGCGTACACGTAATGTCGGTCCGGGCCGCTTCATCCAACAATACCGCCGAACCAAAGTATGACATGCTGGTAAGCAGTATGACTTATATCGCCCACAACTCACTTGTGTTCTACTCGTGCACAACATCAACGCATAAAACCTAGGCTTGGATGCCACTGTTGGGGAACGTAGTAATTTCAAAAAATTTCCTATGCACATGCAAGATCATGGTGATGCATAGCAATGAGAGGGGAGAGTGTTGTCCACGTACCCTCATAGACTGAAAGCGGAAGCGTTAGCACAACGCGGTTGATGTAGTCGTACGTCTTCACGGCCCGACCGATCAAGCACCGAAACTACGGCACCTTCGAGTTTTAGCACATGTTTAGCTCGATGACGATCCCCGGACTCCGATCCAGCAGAATGTCGGGGAAGAGTTCCATCTGCACGACAGTGTGGTGACGATCTTGATGTTCTACTGTCGCAGGGCTTCGCCTAAGCACCACTACAATATTAACGAGGACTATGGTGGAGGGGGGCACCGCACACGGCTAAGAGATCAATGATCAACTGTTGTGTCTGGGGTGCCCCCCTGCCCCTGTATATAAAGGAGCAAGGGGGAGGAGGTGTGGCCAGGCAAGGGGCGCGCCAGGAGGAGTCCTACACCTCCTGGGAGTA
>NC_041386.1:521161530-521262886 GCF_002162155.2 Triticum dicoccoides
AGAGAGAGGGAAAAGGAAAGGGGGGGCGCTGACCCCCCTCCTTGTCCAATTCGGACTGGGGGGGGGAGGGTGCGCGGCTGCCCCTTGGCCTCCTCTCCACTTCCTACACTAGGCCCATTAAGGCCCATTAGGTTACCGGGGGGTTCCGGTAACCTCCCGGTACTTCGGTAAAATGCCGATTTCACCCGGAACACTTCCGATGTCCAAACATAGGCTTCCAATATATCAATCTTCATGTCTCGACCATTTCGAGACTCCTCATCATGTCTGTGATCATATCCGGTACTCCGAACAACCTTCGGTACATCAAAATATATAAACTCATAATGAAACTATCATCGTAACGTTAAGCATGCGGACCCTACGGGTTCGAGAACAATGTAGACATGACCGAGACATGTCTCTGGTCAATAAACAATAGTGAAACCTGGATGCTCATATTGGCTCCTACATTTTCTACGAAGATCTTTATCGGTCAGACCGCATAACAACATACGTTGTTCCCTTTGTCTTCGGTATGTTACTTGCCTGAGATTCGGTCGTGGGTCTCTCAATACCTAGTTCAATCTCATTACCGGCAAGTCTCTTTACTCGTTCCGTAATACATCATCCCGCAAGTAACTCATTAGTTGCAATGCTTGCAAGGCTTAAGTGATGTGCATTACCGAGAGGGCCCAGAGATACCTCTCCGATAGTCGGAGTGACAAATCCTAATCTCGAAATACGCCAACCCAACAAGTACCTTCGGAGACACTTGTAGAGCACCTTTATAATCACCTAGTTACGTTATGATGTTTGGTAGCACACAAAGTGTTCCTCCGGTAAACGGGAGTTGCATAATCTCATAGTCATAGGAACATGTATAAGTTATGAAGAAAGCAATAGCAACAAACTAAACGATCAAGTGCTAAGCTTATGGACTGGGTCAAGTCAATCACATCATTCTCCTAATGATGTGATCCCGTTAATCAAATGACAACTCATGTCTATGGCTAGGAAACATAACCATCTTCGATCAACGAGGTAGTCAAGTAGAGGCATACTAGTGACACTCTATTTGTCTATGTATTCACACATGTATTATGTTTCCGGTTAATACAATTCTAGCATGAGTAATAAACATTTATCATGATATATGGAAATAAATAATAACTTTATTATTGCCTCTAGGGCATATTTCCTTCACTCGGGGGGTCATCACAGTCAATGGAAACACAGAGCGCTCTCTCCGCACGGAGGAGCACACTGCGGCCATCGCAGCAGAAGCGCAAAGCAGCCTCTTAAGGCAATCCACTAGTTCGGCGATTAAGGACCCGGACAACTTCAAGCGCGCCTGGAGTAATCAGCAACTGGACCGCCTGGCACGTCCCGAGCTCACATAGCAATGCGGCCCCCACCTTGGCCCCAGCCAAATGGTGAAATTTGTGCCATGCGTACATAATTACGCATTAAAAATACCATCACTACAAAAAAATACACTTCCATGATGATACGTGTTTGTCACAGTAGGTCGCGTTTTCTGTCATGCATGTACATCCATGACAAATTTATGACAAAATCAAGATAGTCATACCTGTGCTATCGTAGAAGTGTTCCATGACATTGCCGAAATTATCATCACAGAAGTGTCCACTTCCATGACGATAAATCGCGCGTCACGGAAGTGCTTTTGTCAAGGGTGACCGACATGTGGCATCCACCGTAACGGAACGCCGTTAAGCTATCGGGTCGGATTTTGGATCCGATAACCCGTTAACAGCCACGACCAATGCCGATTTTCCACGTGTAAAATTCTCATTGGCTGACGGATCCACGCGTCAGCTCCGCGTTGGCACAGGTGTCACTCATCCAACGGTTGAGATGGGCCTATGATATGTTGACACGTGGACCGGCCCAAAAGTTGCCCACAAAGATTAAATGGGCCGGCCCAACCAAAGGCCCATAAGATTTAGCGGACCATAATGGGCTGGCCCAGCTAAAGGCCCACACGATTTTGCAGACCATAATGGGCCGGCCCAGCTAACACTACTAGGAAAAGGGCTATAGATGGAATTGACACTAATGGCGCACCAGACATGTGGTGCGCCATTAGTATATACTAATGGCGCACCACACCCTGATGCGCCATTAGTGTTGAAACTACTAATGGCGCACCCTGCTCACGGTGCGCCATTAGTACCGAATTTTTTTTTGAACTAGTGCGCCTGTCCAAACATACTAATGGCGCATCCTTTGGTGGTGCGCCATTACTAGTTGTAACTAGTAATGGCACACCGGCCGGAAGGTGCGCCACTAATGTTATTTTTTTATTATTGTTTTTATTCCTTTTTTTGCAAAAGTACTAATGGCGCACCATCTGGGGGTGCGCCATTAGTAACCTGGATTACTAATGGCGCATTTGTTGCTGGTGCGCCATTAGTAAGTGGGCAGCAACAAGATATTTTGGACAGCCTCTCCTCCCACACTCACTTTCTCCCCACTTCATTCTCTCCACCGCCTCCTCCTTGTCTCGGGTGCCTCCTCTTTTTCACCTCATTTCCACCATAGATTCATTCAAATTAAGTGGTTAAGTTACCTTGTTTTGCTAGGTAAGTAAGGGGGGAAGCTATATTTATGTTGTTCTCCCTACAACAATGTGCACATGCACTTTTTATGGCCTAGCTAGATCTATGTATATTCGTGGTGTTGCATATGTTTGTGGTGTTGCATATGTGTTTGTGTTTGGAGGTGTACCGGTATTTGAAATGCGATAGTTGCCAATATTTTGCCGGAATGTTGATTCATTTCCGTTTCGGCGAGAATTTTGGCATTAAGCATTCTTTTTGGTCCTATTTTTAGGGAAAGTCATGCCAAATTTTTTTCTTGGTTCTAAAATATCGTTTTGCTCTACCCCGCAGGCGACCATGGTCCGCACGATGACCGAAGGCATCGTGAATAGGTTTTTGAGGTCCGCGAAGGCCGAGATGCTTCAAAAGAACGAGACGGAGATAAGATGTCTGTGTTGAAGATGCAAGCTGAATAGCCTTATTGCGGACCCGGATTTCAGGCAGGTGCGGGACCACCTGCTCTTGCGTGGTTTCATGGATGGCTATCGGTGGCAAGGTGATGAAGATGACTACGAAGTCGTCCATGGGGGCCGGGCAAGAAATGAGGAAGGGCAACAAGACAACCACCACGGCTCGGGGGGGGGGGGGCGAGAAGACGAAGAATCCCCAGGAGATGATCACGACGGTGATGCTGTACACAGTCATCATGTAGAAGATGCAGGACATGATGATGATGCTGGCGGAGCAGACGACGCTGGACCATCAATGGGCTGGGTGCAGGACCCTCATATTCAAGAGCTGCTTCTCAAGCAGACGGATAACGCAAGAGCTGCCGCCCGAGAGAAAGCCAAGATGGATCAACTTGAGTTAGATGCGGTTACTCCATTGTATGAAGGATGCAGGCCCGAGGATACCCGCCTGAAAGTAACGCTCATGGCTCTGGAGATGAAGGTAAAACACAAAATGACCGACGCATGCTTCGACGAGAACATGTCATTCTGGCACGAACGTCTTCCCAAGGGGAACAAGTGCCCGACTAGTTTGGAGGAGGCAAAGAAAATCGTGTGTCCTCTGGATTTACCGCACGTGAAATACCATGTGTGCATGAACAATTGCATCATTTATCGGGATGAGCACGCGGAGTCTACCATATGTCCGGTGTGCGGTGTCACTCGATACAAGAAGAGGAAGAAAGCTCCTCGAAAAGTGGTGTGGTACTTTCCGATCACTCCTTGTCTGCAGCGGTATTTCGCGGACCCTAAGGTAGCAAAGCTCCTGCGTTGGCACGCGGATAGTGAGGAGAAGAAGCGAGAAGATGACGCAAATGATCCGGAGATAGATAAAAAAGACAAGATGCTGAGTCACCCTAAGGATGCGAGCCAGTGGCAAGCGTTGAACTTCGAATACCCAGAATTTGGGAACGATCCAAGGAACATCATGCTGGGCGCGAGCACCGATGGAGTCAATCCATTTGGCAGCCAGAGAAGCACACATATCACCTGGCCTGTGTTCGTGTGGATGTACAACCTTCCCCCTGGTTGTGCATGAAGAGGAAGTACATTCACATGAGTATGCTAATTGAAGGGCCGAAACAACCAGGGAAGGACATCAATCTGTATCTGGGGCTGTTTTCGCAGGGCGCCGCCGATGTTCCGTCCACTCTCCTCCACTTCGTGAACAACGAGTTGGTCGATGTCGCCAAGGGCAAAATCGTTCAACCGGGCAACCCCTTGTTCCACGGTACCCAGATGCCACCCAACTTGTTTAGGGTTCAACTGGTTCGGGTGCTGCCAGGCTGCGACGACCTGTTACCTCCGATTCGACCCGTCGGGGCCGACGATGAAGACGTGATGACCCTCAGTGCCTGCCTGAGCTGGCCCCTGCTTTGGCCGAAGAGCCAGATTCGTTTGGGGGCGGGGGACACCACCCCAAAGACAACACCGCCAGTCGTGCCGGCGCCAAGTCGGCCCCATGGCAAGACCGCCGTAACGGTGCCGGACATCCCTATGCCACTGGATCCAAACATGCATATGGCACAGGATCAGAACGACGACGACGACGACGATGATACATTTGGCAATGTCGATCAGTACTTTGCCGAGCATGGGTACGATGGCGACTTCATGGGGCCTCCTTCTCAAGAACCAAACCCAACAAAAGACGTGTGCGATCTAGCTCGTACCGCGGAGAAGCCAAGTTGCAACAGGCGCCGTCTGGCGTTCAACTCTCAGGAGACGCCTCCAGCTGCCGACTTCACCGAGCCTCAGATAGGCGAGGTGCGAAATATTATCAGCCCCAACACACTCAAGAAGGCGGTCTGTGAGAAGAACTCGGTCCCATTATAGGAGAAGAAGAAGGCACGCAAAAGAAAGACTAAGAAGGGTGCGAGCCAGCCGGCACCGAGTACGATCCGTGCTCAGGACGGGCCACCTTCACCGCAGGATATCTCGAGGAGGGTGCATGTGGCGGGTAGGGCGATGCTACCGACAAATATGCTCAATGCTGCAACCGGTGCTATGCAGAGTCTGCATGACAGTGTTCTTGCTTTGGAGAAGCGGCGTCTCAGAGAGAAGGATGTGGCATACCCGGTTTTCGCGGCCAAGGTGCCAGAGGGCAAGGGCTTTGTGGATAACTCCATCAGGCGTACGATCGTCCTGCGTTTTGATGACATCCACGCTATGTTGAACCTTCATCCGCTGCAGTACACCTTCGTTCGGCTATTTTCGCTGAGTATGGAGATGCGGATCATTCGCGACAAGACCCCGGACATCGTGATAGTTGACCCCTTCTACATGCGTGCCAAGATCTTGGGCAGCGCTGGGGACCGGCAAGTCGCGAGTTCTTACCTCGAAGGCGTCATTCTGGCAAACCAAGATAAGGATAACTTCCTCGTGCCTTACTTTCCCGAGTAAGTCCTCCCCTCAACCGGCCCGTAACATATGAATTCTTACATTTCGATCGTTTTTCTTTTAACATTCCGTGTTTTCTGCAGTGACACACGTTGCACGCTCATCCTCCTAAGCCCCAAATATTCTATGGCCACGTATTTCGACCCGGACCGTCAGTCGAACGTAGACTACACAAATGTCAAGAAGGTTCTTGATGATGTTCTCCCCGGCTACGCCCAATCTGGAGGCACCTTCACCAGGCCTATTCGTAAGTACGGCAAGCACGTGTTCTCCCACAATACGACGTTCTGCTGCGTCAAGCAGCCGCCTGGCGGTCAGAAGGGTGCCTACTACGCCATCCATCACATGCGGGCGATCGTACGGGACCATCATCAACTTCTTCTACCGAGTAAACTCAAAGATTGGGCCGCGAGCGTGTCGGCAATCCAGGACGCGGACCTCCGACAAGAATTCTTTCGCATGCAGTCGGAGTTTGCGGAAATCATCCATCAAGATGTCCTTCGTACCTCGGGGCAGTTCTACCTCAGAAATCAACCGTCCAACAGTGACATCGACACAATGCTACAAATGCAGGATGACAACGCCCGTTCTTTCATGACTCCCACGATAGACGGCGGCTTCATCCACGCTCCGGTCCCTTGAGTCGAGTTGTCTAGTTCTGAAACATCGATTGGCTCATGTTGTAATTAAACTTTAATGAACTTGTAGTATGTCTCTTTGGTTTCGAGAGTCGTTCAACTTAGATGCAATCGATGCTATTAATGTCTTGCTTTTCTCTTCCGATCGTTCTGTTGCATACTTATATATTGCTTATGTATTGTCTGTGAATTGGTACTAATGTTTCGTTTGGCTAGTGCATAGTGATGCCGACGTATGTCGTGTACAAGGGTAAGGTTCCCGGAGTCTACGATGACTGGGAGGAGTGTCGGAGACAGGTTCACCGATTCAGCGGTAACAGTTACAAAGGGTACACCACTAGGGCCGAGGCCGAATCTAGATACGCCCGCTATCTAGCGGGAGAGGGGAGGGAGCGTTGGAGGAACCGGATGAAGACGAGTTTCATCGTGATGATGCTCATCGTGATGACCGCAGCTCTCTTCTATGTGATGGTAGTTTAGATGATCGATATCGACTTGTAATGTGAAGACAGACTCGCTACTCGCGGTCTCGAGACTTGTAATATAATGTTCTATCTTTGTTCAGTCTTTTCAATTCGGAGACTAATATGATGAATTGTATTCGGAGACTAATATGATGAATTGTATTCAAAGACTATACATTTGATGAATCTGTTGTTGATGTGTGCTGTCTATATTTTGTCAAACTATACATTTTGTAACCTGTGCAAAAAACAGAAAATAAAAAAATAAAAAAACCTAATATTCATACTAATGGCGCATCACATGACAGTGCGCCATTAGTATGACAGTGCATACTAATGGCGCATCACTGGGCAGTGCGCCATTAGTATGCCGCGGTTACTAATGGCGCATCCAGAGGTGGTGCGCCATTAGTATGCCAAAGCACCTGGGTATACATGGCCCCTGGGAGGCATACTAATGGCGCACCCTGGCATATACTAATGGCGCACCCGAGGTGCGCCATTAGTATACCAGATACTAATGGCGCACCAGGTGGTGCGCCATTAGTAAAAATTACTAATGGCGTGCTATCAATGGCGCAGCACAGATGCGCCATTAATAGCCATAATAGGTGCGCCATTAGTAGGGGTTTTTCTAGTAGTGTAAAGGCCCACAAGATTTTGCGGACCATAATGGGCCGGCCCAGCTAAAGGCCCACTAGATTCTGCCGACCATAATGGGTCGGCCCAGCTAAAGGCCCAACATTCTCTATCAAATTGGCCCGTCAATGTCCTGTCCTAAACTTGTCATCAACGCGGCCCATGGTCACTTCTGGCCCATTAACAGTCCGCTAAGTAATTGGGCCGAATTACGGCCCGGTGTATTTCCGGCCTGTTAAAGGTCTGGCTTCATTTGGGCCCATTTACAGGCCATCAAAACTTTCGTCCCATAAACGACCGTGAAGGATTTGGGTCATATTCAGCCATGTCTGACATTCGGCCTGTTAGAAGCCCACTATAGCTTTGGGCCACTTTCGGCCTGTTGTCATTTTCGGCCTGTTAACGCCGCACCTAAACCATGGGCCATATGTGGCCCAACGTCATATCGGGCCCATTAACGGCCCATATAAAAATGACGATAATCTAGCCCGACCGAAGTTCCGACCTGTTAAAGGCCCATGTATTAGGTCGGCGCATTTCGGCCCCATCCGAATTTCGGCCTGTTAAATCCAGTGGGTTATTTGGCACAATCAGGGCCCAATCTCACTTTCGGTCTATTAAAGGCCCATGTATTTTATGGGCTCGAGATATTTACACCTGTAAACAGCCTATTTTTACTGAGGGCCCAAATTATGTTTAGGCCTGTGAAAGGCCCACTTTGGGCACAAGCCTACCAGAAAAATATGAAAGCTTATGCTGATTTAGGCCCAGATATTTTTAGTGGGCTACATGCCAATTTTGGCCCATAATCGTTTTTAGCCCAATTGGAATGGGCCCGACGAATGTTGGCATGTTTGGCTCCTACGAAGCTTTAGGCCGAATACATTACTAAGATAAACCTACACTATACAAAAATAGCGTTGTAATTACTGCAGCCTGAGGCAGCATCATAAATGTTGTATCACAACAGAATAAATTCCAACCATACAACAAAAGGCCTGTTGGCATAAAGTTTACAGTCCTTCCAGATAAAAGCACCATCAGATGTATAGAAGCACAGATCATTTGACCCGAGTGCTAATGTTTCAGGCTGTAGAATCTGATGGAGCAGCACGATTTCCACCTTTTTTCCGCCATTGCTCTTGAACAACGAAGCGAATGTTTGATAGTCTGGTTTCAAAACCATTCATATCTTGACGACATTTCTCAACCACTATTCTTGTTTCCGAAACAACGTCCACTAGGGACTGGACTTGTGTCTGGAGCACAGATATATCACTCTGTCTAGCAGGAAGATTTTGTTCAGTAGGCGATTTGGACGAGGTTACCTTGACAACCAACCCAGAATTACGCAGGAAGGTGCTTTTTGCACTGTTAGTGGAGAGATACTAACGCACTGCAGCAAGAGGTGACATTGTGCCTGTAGTAGCCTCGTCACCTTCAGGTGGTTGTGGCTGTTCAATCATTTGTTCCATAGCTTCCTGAAAGTTTGAACTTGTAGATTAGTGTACCAGATAAGTTACTAATGAGATAAAAACAAACAAAGTAGGTTAAATGTTTATACATAACTTATTTTGGTGAACTCCTGTAATACATTAGCATGTATTGTAGTGCCAACTACATAATAAAATCACTTTCGGAACATATGTCCATGTAGCATGCCTACTGTATTGTCTATTTCCTCACATTCGTTGACATCTAAGGATAAAGAGACATGGTTTAAAGTAGGATGAACATAGTATGGCATCATTCATATCATGGGCAAAAAGATATAAAACAAACAAGCTATTTTATCATTGTGTGCGCACGTGAACATAACAACTAGATTACAGATCAAGACCAAAATAATATCCTTCATCTCTTTTAAACCATGTAAGGTGAAATGATACGTTAAGACAACTGTGAATAAAAGTGAACAGAGTAACTGACATTGGCTGCAAACCAAGTAGTTAAATGAACACATCACAGTAACAATCAGTTCAAGGCAGGAGGAGTAAGGACTTACAACAGCGGCTTGAACTGGTGTGCTCATGCCCTTCATCTTGCTGGTGTGGCAATCCTTGAAGATTTGCACTACATTCGGTTTAGGTTCTTTTTGGTCCGCACGGGATTTCCTCTGTATTTGGAACAAGTCAATATAGATACGATAATATGGCACACAAAAAGAAGGAAGTAGCAGCTATTTACAAGAGCCTCGCAGTGTGCAATATAGCTACGAGATCCTGTGGTCTGTTGGAATTTCACTATAGAACGGTTGGTTTTGTTCTTCAAACAGTTAGCCTAGAAGAAGATACACTTGTAAGGCACATACATAAATACAAGTTCAATATGTGGTCTGATCAAATACATATAGCCTACCTGATACTTTGGATCAGACCAGTATTTAACGAGGGCTGTCCAGTCTTCATCTGTAATATATTCCACTGGAGATGTTTGGGAGATTTCATTGTTAGCCTTGCCTTCAAAGTGAGATTTTCTAAGGTGGTATCGATACTGTTGCAGAGCAGACTGAAAAACATGAGTGCATGCTTGTCTAGTTGCATCATCTTTCAGATCCAACTTGAACCTCATCTGTTGAAAAAAGAATGTAAGTCTTATTAGGAGGAAGCTAGAAAGTATGGGACAGAGCAAGACAATATTACTAATTGCGATGAATAACATTACTTACGGATAAATGGTCAAGGAAGGTGTTAAACTGGGTATTGTCTTTCTCATTCCTGTACTGGATCCACGTTGGGAGGATATGTGCATGACACCTAAGGGTAACGGCCGCCTCTGATACTAACTTGGCTGACTCTGTAGCATCACGTGGCCTTTTTTAAACCTGCCTCAAAATGGATCTCCATTCTTCCTCCTTTAGATTTTGTTAATCTGTCAAGCATTATCCCTGATGTCTGTTTCCGCTTGCGCCGTGGTGCTAGTTCAACAACGAATATGGAAAGTGTTAGTGTACATCAAACTGTGAGAGTACATATAAAGGAGCATGCAATTGCAACTTGACTCAGTCAGGTACCGTCTTGGTGTTGATGCTCATGAGGTTCATCTGATCTTGCCAAGTCCTGTTGTGTCAGCAGTGCTTCGGAAGTAGTGTTAGGTGTGAAGGCAGCTTGGGAACTAGCCAGTTCCGGAGCAAACAAACGAGTAACTGGTTGAGATGCTGGTACAGTTGAAGCGGATGCTGCAGCTGGTGGAGCAGGTGATACTGTGTTTGTAGATTTAGCCGGTGGACTTGGACCTTCTACTGCACTATAAGTACCAGTAGAATCTCGACGGCAGAACCTTTTCCGTTTCACCCGACGAGTAACAGCACTCCCTACTATATTATTTTCCTTGCTCTTTTTTGACTTTGCCATGTCAAGCTGTACCCACAACACAAAAGAATAAAATCACTCTTCAGAACTCATTGATGCATGATACAGACAAGCAATACTTTGATGAAAGACAACCGTATGAGGATGGAATATGTAAGAAAAACAGGACGACATGACATATTCACAACTACGATGTGCAAACTAAGCAGAAGGATTTTTCAAGAAAATAGAAGTAATGCAAGCTAGACACCATATGAAAGATGCAACCAATATTACTCTGCCAAGTTAAAAGTGTCTTGTCATAAGTGGCAATATAAGAAGTTAGAAGCAGTACAACATAGAAATCAATGCAAGATGCAACCACTATCAAACTGCCATGTTAGAAGCATCCAATCATGAGTGACTGATGCAGGATACACAACAGTAGTACTTTGATGTAAGAACATGGTATGATAGATAGATGCAGTGTATTCTAGACACAGAAATCCATGTCATATGCACATGTATAACGTATAAACTCAGCAGGTGCAATTTAATCAAAATAGAAGAAATACAGGCTAGACAACATATGCAACATGAAACCAATTATCACACTGTCAACTTAGAGCAAGCACCTGCGATGGTGGAGTACGAGAGATGAACTCATCATGTAGACTTGGGACTTCAACTTCATTAGCAATACCAGTGGCAAATCTAGAGAGTCTCTGTTTGCGTCGGTGCGGAGGACCACCAACATCCCCTAACTTACTCTTTTCCTTCCTATTTTCTGATATTGCCTTATGAAGTCAAAACCACAAGAAGATGAATAAAATTAGCTCTGCATAACTGGTTGATGCATGATACAGACGAACACTACTTTGATGTAAGGCAAGCGTAGGATAGGAGGATGGAATATATACAAAAAAGACAGCGTTTCATATTCACACGTACGATAGGAGGATGGAGTATGTATGAAAAAACAGTAAGCGGAAGGCATTTCAAAACAAATTAGAAGAAATGAAAGCTAGGCACCATATGAACATGCAACCAATATCACTCTATCAGGTAAAAAGTGTCTCGTCGTAAGAGCCATTTCAAGAAATTAGAAGCAGTACAAGCTAGAAGACAATGCAAGATGCAACCTACATCACAGTCCCAAGTTAAATGTGTCTTATGGGTAAGTGATCGTTGCAGGTATAAGTTGTAAGCTACGCGGATGCAATTCAACATAATCAGAAGCAATACAAACTAGACATCATACGGAAAACGCAACCACGTATAACAGTTCCAAGTAAGAGCAAGCACCTGTGATGGTGGAGTAGGGGAGATGTGCTCATCATGTACACGTATGTTCTAGAAACAGGAACACATGTCATATTCACAGGCATTATGTGTAAAGTAAGTAGATACAATTCAAGTTAGAAGCAATACAAGCTAGACATCGTACGCAACATGCAACCACATATAATAGTGTCAAGTTAGAGCAAGCACCTGTGATGGTGGAGTAGGGGAGATGTGCTCATCATCTACACAGCTACGTTGACTGTCCAGCCTTGTGTTGTCTTACGAATCTTGTTGGGAGGATGGCGGAGTAGAATCTGTAGAGACCCCCTGTTTGAGTTGCTCCGAAGGACCACCATCATCCACTGCCGGACTAATTTCCTTCAGCTGTAATGATTTTGCATTGTGAAGTCAAACCGATAAGAAAAAGGAATAAAATTCGCTCTTCAGAACTCATTCATGCATGATACTGATGAACACTACTCGGATGAAAGGCAAACACATGATGCGAGGATGGAATATGTATGAAAAACAGGATGGCGTGACATATTCACACCTATGATGTGGTAACTAAGCAGAAGGCATTTCAACAAATTTGAAGCACTGCAAGCTAGACACCATATGAAAGATGCAACCAATATCACTCTGCCAAGTTCAAACTGTATGGCGTTTCAACAAATTAGAAGCAGTACATGCTAGAAATCATATGCAAGACACAACCAATATCACAGTGGCGACTTAAAGGTGCCTTATCATAAGTGACTGATGCGGGATATGCAAGAATAGTAGTCTGATGTAGAAACAGGAACACATGTCATATTCACAGGCATTATGTGTAAAGTAAGCAGATGCAATTCAACAAAGTTAGAAGCAATACAAGCTAGACATCATACGCAACACGCAACCACATATAATAGTGCCAAGTTAGAGCAAGCACCTGTGATGGTGGAGTAGGGGATATGTGCTCATCATCTACACAGCTACGTTGACTATCTAACCTTGCGTTGTCTTGCGAATCTTGTTGGGAGGATGGCGGAGTAGAATCTATAGAGAACCTCCATTTCAGTTGCTCAAAAGGACCACCATCATCCAATGCCTTGCCAATTTCCTTCAGCTTTATTGATTTTGCATTGTGAAGTCATACCGACAAGAAAAAGGAATATCATTCGCTCTTCAGAACTCATTCATGCATGATACTGACTAACACTACTCTAATGAAAGGCAAAGTCATGATACGAGGATGGAATATGTACGAAAAAATGGACGGCTTGACATATTCACACCTATGATGTGGTAACTAAGTAGAAGGCACTTCAGCAAATTAGAAACACTGCAAGACACCATATGGAAGGTGCAGTCAATATCACTCTGCCAAGTTAAAACTGTCTCGTCATAGGTGGCGTTCATCAAACTAGAAGCAATACATGCTAGAAATCATATTCAAGACGCAAACCAATATCACACTGCCAACTTAAAGGTGTCCCATCATAAGTGACTGATGCAGGATACACAAGAAGAGTAGTTTCATGTAAGAACATGGTGTGATAGACAGATATAGTATGTACCAAAAACAGGAAAGCGTGTCATATTCACATGTATCATGTGTAAGCTAAGCAGATGCAGTTTACACTAATTAGGAGCAATACAAGCTAGACACCATATGAAACATGCAACCAGGTATCACACTGCCAAGTTAGAGCAAGCACCTTGGATGGTGGAGTAGGGGAGCGGAGACTTGGACCTTGTAATGCACTATCAGTACAAGGAGAATCGGTACAAATGCTCCATTTACGTTGCTGCAGAGGACCACCATCATCGCCTTCCTTACTCTTTTCCTTCCTCTTTCTTGATTTTGCCTTGTCAAGTCAAACCCACAAGAAAAAAGAATAAAATTTGCTCTTCAGAACTCATTGATGCATGATACTGACGAACACTACTTTCATGTAAGGCAGCCACATGATAGGAGGATGGAATATATATGAAAAACAGGACGGCGTGACATATTGACATGTATGATGTATAAAGTGTAAACTAAGCACACGATGCTTGAACTTGTTAGAATCGATGCAAGCTAGAAACCATATGAAAGATGAAACCAATATCACTCTGCCAAATTTAAAGGGTGCCCTAACAAATGTATTTGACCAAATTAGAAGCAATACATGGCAATAGGCTAGAAATAATATGCAATATGCAACGAATAAAGGTGACTCATCGTAAGTGATTGATGCAGGATACATAAGAGAGGTAGTTTCATGTAAGAACAAGGTTAACACATAGATTTTAGTGTGTACCAAAAATAGGAAGGCATGTCATATTCACAGGTATAGTGTGTAAACTAAGCAGATGCAATTTACCCTAATTAGAAGCATTACAAGCTAGACACCGTATGCAACATGCAACCACATATCACACTGCGAAGTTAGAGCAAGCACCTGTGATGGTGGTGTAGGGGAAGTGCGGTCTTCAGGTATAGAGCTACGTTCAATATCTTCATTTAGGCTTGCTGTTTCTTGAGAATCATGTGGAGAGGATGAAATTGCATTCTTTATAAGAGTATTGCGTCTCATATTAACCCACGCATGTGACTGTCTCATCATAAGCGATAGACGCAGGATACACAAGAATAGTAGTTTGATGTAAGAACATGGTGTGATAGGCAGATGTAGTATGTACCAAAAACAGGAAGGCGTGTCATATTCACATGTATAATGTGTGAGCTAAGGAGATGCAATTTAACAAATTAGGACCATTGATGAGGGATACACAAGAAAAGTGCCTTACATAAGATATAGTATGTACCAAAAACAGGAAAGCGTGTCATATTCACATGTATCATGTGTAAGCTAAGCAGATGCAGTTTACACTAATTAGGAGCAATACGAGCGAGACACTATATGCAACATGCAACCAGATATCACACTGCCAAGTTAGAGCAAGCACCTTGGATGGTGGAGTAGGGGAGCGGAGACTTGGACCTTGTAATGCACTATCAGTACAGATGCTTTGTTTACGTTGCTGCAGAGGACCACCATCATCGCCTTCCTTACTATTTTCCTTCCTCTTTCTTGATTTTGCCTTGTCAAGTCAAACCCACAAGAAAAAGGAATAAAATTTGCTCTTCAGAACTCATTGATGCATGATACTGACGAACACTACTTTCATGTAAGACGAACACTACATATCACACTGCCAAGTAAGAGCAAGCACCTGCGATGGTGGTGTGGGGGAATTGCAGT
This sequence comes from Triticum dicoccoides, assembly GCF_002162155.2. Lineage (NCBI taxonomy): Eukaryota > Viridiplantae > Streptophyta > Magnoliopsida > Poales > Poaceae > Triticum > Triticum dicoccoides. The sequence goes on from NC_041386.1 coordinate 521,176,537, forward strand.
GATCAACTAGAGAGCTACATTGATTATCTTCATTTAGCCTTGCTGTTTCTTGAGAATCATGTGGGGAGGATGACGCTGCACTCTTTTAACGAGTATGGCGTCTCACGGAAACCCACCCGGGTGACTGTCTCATCATAAGTGATTGACGAGGGATACAAAAGAGCATTAGTTTGATGTACGAACATGGTTAATAGACATATGTAGTATGTATCAAAAACAGGAAGGCATGTCATTATCAAAGGTATAATGTGTAAAGTAAGCAGATGCAATTTAACCAAATTGGAAGCAATACAAGCTAGACACCATATGCAACATGCAACCACATTTGACATCGCGAAGTTAAATCAAGCACCTGGGATGGTTGTGTGTGGAAATTGAGATCATCAACCGTAGAGCTAAGTTTACTGTCTCCAACTGCTGACACTGCACCCGTTAGAGCGCTGGAACGCTTAGTGCTTATCTTCGAATTACACTGGAGCGACTTCTGTCTTTTCTTTTCTGCATTCATCAACACTGCGTTAGAGTCTGAAATACCCATGCATAAAAAAAATAGTGTGAGTATGGGTGAAGTGTGTGCACAATTAGTACAGTGTAAAGGTAGCAGATAGCAGGTCGGTGAGAAATAAATGACGGGAGACATATGATAGCTCTACAACATACATGGCACACTAAATTACTACAGGATTCTATGAAAATAACAGTCGACTGAAAGCAAATAGGTCAGTCCATTTTTTCTGCACCGTCCGATGTACAAAGAACGGGCAGATCGCCTTCATCTACCGCCAGCGAGTCAGTGTTGATGATCTTCCTCGAAACGCCAGCGACCATCGGCCCAGTATTCCTCCCCTGCCTGCGCCCTCCCCTCGATCTCACCGCACCGCGGTGCTTGGCACCGCCCCCCGGCCATCCATTCAAGCCCCGCCGACCTCCAGATCGGGCGCAAGCAGCTCCTGCGCCGCACACCCCTATGATAGACACCGATGCGCCGCTTCCCCGGGGAATAGATGGACTAGGTGCTCCACGCGCCTAAGCGGGTGCTGCTTCTTTTAATTGCGGTTTGACTGACCCTGAATTGAAATCCAGGCGGGCTACTGACCTCTAGCAAAGGTGAAATAGTAAAAGGGAGGAAACCTTATGCATTTAGTATCACGAAGAAGATGCAGTAAGAAGCGCTCAACTGGTTTCTTTCGTGGGATGAATACAGTGTGAGCGGAGACGTAAGATTTGCATGAATAAGGGAAGAGGAGTACCTCTTTTCTGCTGGCAGTGTTGTATCCTCCTTCTATTTTTCCGACGATCTTCTTGTTGTTCGCCGGAAACAGAAGTTGTGGAGGACGGTGCAGCCTTGGCCGAACCCATGGCCAAGTTGTTGAGTGTGGTGCGGTGGCCGTCTGTCGGCGGCGGGGAAGCAGATCCGAGGCGGCGAATGACGGCGTAGCGGGAATAGCTCCGGTGCGGTGGACGGTTGCGACAGTGGAGCCGCAACAGTGAGGCGCAGGACAGCGTGGTCGGAGTGGTTCTGGTACGGCGCACATCGGCATCGGCGTCGTGGAGGTAGCTCTGCCTCGGCTTCAGCTGCTAAGTCCTTGAGGGCGTTGCGGTTGCGGTTGCGTTGGACGACGACGTCGGGGTACTGGCTCCGGCGTGATGGAGGAGGGCGGCGGTGGATTGGCCGCTATGGGGTGGAGGACGAAGGAGGCTGGGGTTTCACGACTGGTGGAGAGGGTGTTTTCGCGCCCACGGAGTATGAATGGGGAAACGGAGGGAGGCGGGGAACTAAGGGGGAACAATGTTTCGGTTTGAGAGGCACTTGTTTGAAATTTGGGGAAAGTTACAAACTTTCCCCCCATCTAAAATTTCGGACATATTGCGGGTTGGGGGTAGGACAGTCATGTCAGGTGTCCCAAATGTGGGTGGGATAGATTTCGGCTGAGCGCATGGGTAGGTGCCCACGGCGTATGAATGCTTCTCTGGCGCCTTGGTGAAGTTACAAACCTACCCCGGTTTAGACCTTTGGACAATCGGGCCGATAGGCTACACGGGCCAGAGTCAGGACAGTAATTTCCTACCACCAAAACATTAGTCTCGCGCGGTTTCGGGTGACCAGAGGCCTATTTGGCACTTCGTTCAGGGCCTCTTTGATTCACAGGATTGTCAAAATGAAGGAATAGGAAAAATGCAGGAATAGGGTGACATGTCCCATAGTATCCTACATGATTTGAAAGAATGTTTGATAGCATAGGAAAAACAAATGAATTCTACAAAGAGGTTTGAGTGGATGGAAATTTTCCTCCAAAATGTAGTACAAATGGATCATATGGAAAAATTCCTAAGGATGCCAATCCTACGAATCAAACGAGCATCACAGGAAAAATTCCTAAGGGTTTAAATCCTCCAAAAATCCTATGCAATTCCTTTGAATCAAAGGAGCCCTCAATATTTGGGAGCAGAAGCATTTAACGTTTTCGGTTCTCTTGAATTGAACTTTCAGGATTTGTCAAACTTCACAAATCTTCACTCTTGAAAATCCTAAATCTACGATTATTTTGGAATGGAGGGGGTACATTTGAATATACATTGTACACGAGTATATATTAAAAAATATGCAACTTACCTCAGTTCATGCATGGTTCCAGATATAATCTCCTTGGTTGCAAAAAAAAGTTAGATATGCGTATGAATATATATAGCATGTTCAAACTCACAACAAAGATTGATGCCCCCTTTTACATCTGATTTACAAATGCCATTATCTCGGATTCAAATAGATGAATGCACTTCCTATGAATTTGAATCTTTGAAACCCCCTTTATGTTGAATTCGACATGTATTCTATTTCATAGCTAGCAATTTGGAATGTATCCATGCAAGTGACAAATGTATAAAGTGCTTCACACTAACAACATGGAGTGCACTAATTAATGTTTATATATGAATTGCAAAAGCATCCATTGCCTGTATTTCAAACCGCTCTCACTCTATGGATCGATAATATGAAATAAACACATGCACATGCTAGAATTCAATTGCAGTTGAAGAAAGAGCCTACTCCCGGTACTGTATATTAGTGATAGGGGTGTGTAAAAAGTACACATGAATACCAGGCATTGTGCGTGTGTGTATACTATCGACGAACTAGCCCCCAAGCTTGTATAACATACTAAGGGCCTAGGGTTACAAATCATATATAGTCGGCTTATCACCAGTGGGGATAGAGTCCTCCGCGACTCTGGTAGCTTCGTGTTGTACGCCGAGTCCTCCACACGGGTCTTCGTATAACACATCTCGATCCAACCTATATGTGGCGCAGGATGGAACCGACCCATGAGTCTTCATGCTGACCCACCACAACTAGAAATGATGTGCCCACCACACCACACACGCAATCGGCCACTAAGAAAATAAGCATATACAATAGTACAATGGTATCTAGCTCACGATACGTCTCCATATTTTTTTGATGACACTGACGGACTTTGCATTTGATGCGTGCTCCGTATTTTGTTGACGACACTTACGGTCATTGTATTTGAAGCGAAAGCACGATATGGTCACTGGACTTCAGAATAAGCTCATCACGGTCACCACATACATTTTGTCGTGCTAACCAACATGTGGTTGTATGGTTAGAGGACATTGGTTTCTCGAGCCCACCAAGGTTAAAGTCCCGGTGCTCGCATTTATCTTGTGTTAATTTCAGTATTTTTTGGCGACGTACGTTCAGTGGGAGGAGAAGTTCCACTCGACTACGAGGCACCTATGGTGACTTCGTAAAATCTCAAGATAATATATGCTGGCCCACTCTCTCGAAGGTGCTCATAGGGGTAGGGTTCGCGTGTGTGCGCTTATAGCGGTGAGTGCTTGCGCGTATATATGAGCCCTTGCGTCTGTACCATGTTAAACAAATACATATCATGATTATACGGTCACTGGCTCACCCGTACAACTCCGTATTTTGTTGATGACACAATCAATTGACCAGTCAAACGTTCCACGCGGCGCAACTAGTGTTGCACCATTGGGGCGCGTAACCGTGGGGCCCACCTGTCAGCCTGTATATGAAAGAAAGAAATGGTAGTTTGAGTCTATACTGTGTTAATAAAATAGAAGTACATTTTAGGGTGATCATACGGTCACTGGCTCACCATACAGCTTCGTAATTTGTTGATAACACGATCAATTGACTAGTCAAACGGTCCACATTCAGCAGCGCACATTACCATAGGGCCCACCCGTCAGCGCGTATATGAAGGACAAAAATGGTAATAAATGAGTGGTTCCGGGGAGGGCGGGCTGGCCGCGGGTGGCGGGGGCTGGCGGTTCGGTCGGTGGTGGCTAGCGGCTCAGGGGGGGGGGTGGAGTTTGATGATAAACTGGAGGCCCTTGATTTCGTATCCAACGGCTGGAAAATCTAATGACCAGAGATGAAAAAGTCAGTCGACTGATGTAAGTGCATCTAGTGCCACCCCTAGTTGGTTTTGGAGTATTGACGACAAACCTAGTTGAGGGACTAATGTGTTTGTGAGAATTGCAGGATAATACAGGTAGAAGTCCCTCAGTGATTCGGTTTTACTACCAGAGATGACCCCTAAAAATGTATGAAGACATTGAAGACAAAGGTGGTACATGAAGATATTCACTCTGAAGACTATGACAAAAGAAGACACGTTATGAAGCATATGGAGCTCGAAGACTTAGATCTTTCATAGTTCTTTTGTGTTGAGTCATAGGAACCACCGTACTGTTAAGTGGGGTCCAGGAGAACCAGTCAGAATGACTGAAGTGATGCCTAAATCAAAAACCTATGTCTTCGAGTGAAGACAATGAGAGCGAATCTTGTCCAGAGCCGGACAAGTCAGCTTTGCTTGTAGCCCAAGTAAAGTTGCCATGAGAGTTCGAAATCTGACCGTTGAGACACGTGTCAGTTCCTTAGTGACCCAGGGTCATTTCGGACAAATCAGGTTGGGTTGCCAAGTGGCTATAAATAGCCCACCCCCACAACCATAAACGGTTGGCTGCTCAGATTTTAGTGCACGGCTTTTGTCGTTTGAGAGCAACCCACCTCGAAGCCTTTGAGAGAAAATTCCTAGTGAGGAGAAAAGCCCTAAACACCCAGAGCCAGAGAAAATTGGGCATCACTTAGGTCTTCTTGTCTGTGTGATCTGAAGACTTATTACACTTGAGGACTGTGAATCCTCCAGACGGTTAGGCGTCGCGTTCAGAGCATCCAAGAGACATTGTGGATTGCCAGTGAACGAAGTTTGTGAAGGTTTGGGAGTCTACCTTGAAGACTTACCAGAGTGATTGGGCGAGGACTAAGTGACCTTAGCTCAAGGAGAATACGGTGAGGACTTGGTGTCCTGAACTGTGTGTTCAGGACTGGGTGTCCGGGACTGTGTGTCCTAAGGTTTAAATACCTAGCCGCTCCAACCAGACGTACAGTTGTCACAGCAACTGGAACTGGTCCAACACATCATTGTCTTCAACGAGTCACTGGTTTCATCTTCACTTCCTTTTCTTACTATTACTCATTGTGAAGCCATTGCATACCTGCTCCATCTTTTGTCTTCACAACGTGAATGTATGATCTATTTGGCTTCATAACTTCTTCCTACCTGATCCTTATTACACTGCAGTTGTTTGTCATTGTGCTTTCACTCTATTGAATACATGACCATGGCTGGCCTAGTGTAACCTAACTTCCGCTGCATAGTAATAGGCATAATCTTCGCTGTTTGTCTTCATAACTCTCACGTTTTGAAGACTTTCATAAAAATCGCCTATTCACCCCCCCTCTAGTCGATATAACGCACTTTCAATTGGTATCAGAGCAAGGTGCTCCCTTGTTCTGTGTGATTCGGTTTAACCACCTGGAGTTTTAGCTATGTCGACTGCAGGGATAATCAAAGTCTCCGCTGCGTGCCCCGTCTTCGATGGAACTGAATATCCCTACTGGAAGAATAAGATGCGCGTGCATCTTGAAGCCATTGACGTCGACCTATGGTATGTCGTCGAGAACGGCGTTCCCAAGGCTGGAGAAGGTGTCACTGCTGCTAATGTCAAGAAGTTCACTCAACTGGACTCTACTGCCAAAAATATCATCTGTGGCCATCTGACAAAAGGACAGTATGGCCGTGTGAGTGCCTTGAAGACATCCAAGCTGGTCTGGGACTGGCTCTCCAAGGTCAATGAAGGCGTCTCAACCTAGAGAGATTAAAGAATCAGTGTTCTTCGCAACCTCTTCAACCGCTTCAAGCGAAATGACAATGAGAATGTCCAGCACACATTTGATCGGCTCACTGACATCACAAATGAGCTTCAAGCCCTCGGCGCCACTGAGATCACCGAACATGAAATCGTCAAGACGCTGCTGAGATCACTTGATAGTTCATTTGACATCCTAGCCCTGATGATTCAAGAACGTCCTGATTTCAGGACACTCGATCCGTCTGACATACTTGAGAGGCTCAACACACATGAGTTTCAGCTTTCTGAGAAAAGAGATATCTACGGTCCAAACTATGGGCGAACTCGTGCCTTGAAGGAAAAAGCTGTTTCCTCATCTGAAGAAGAATCTGACAGCTGTTCTGATGATCCTGAAGACATTGGAAGAGAACTTGCAATGCTAGTGAAGAAGTTCCAAAAATTCACCAAGAAGAAAGGCTTCAGAAAATCTTCACGATCAAGCTCAAGGAATGATGAAGCTTCTGCTCATGACTACAAGAAGAAAACATGTCACAAGTGCAAGAAAACTGGACACTTCATCCCTGAGTGTCCACAATGGGACAATGAGAACAGAAGGAAGAAGAAGAGCAAGGAATATGATTCTGACGACAAGAAGAAGAAGAAATACTCAAAGTCTTCTTCCAAGTCTTCCTCAAAGTCTTCATCACACAAGAAGAGCTCATCTGGCAAGGCACGTGCATTTGTTGGCAAGGAAATGGATTCAGAGGAGGAGTCCGCTTCTGAGGAGGCAGAGGTGGAGTCTGAGGAGGAGTCTGATTCTGGCATTGCGAGTCTAGCTACAGCATACGTCGCCAAGTCCATCTTCAACACTGAAGACAATGACTGCATCACCGACATCGACGCAAATGACAAGAACGACTCCACTCCTACCTACTGCTTCATGGCACGCGGTGCCAAGGTAAACACACGCACTACTCGCTATCAAACATCTAGTGACGATGACTCTGACTGTGATTCAAAACCCAGCTACAAAACACTTGCTAAAATTGCAACTGAACAACAGAAAGCTATGGAACATATTCAAAAACTGTTAGACAGAAGCGATGATCTGTTGGGTGCTGAAATGACTCGATCTGAATCCTTAATTGAAGACATAAAAAATCTTCACGTTAAGTATCAGGAACTTGAAGATCGTCTTGATACTCTCTCAACAACTCATGAAAAGCTTTCCTATGATTATCTTCAAAGGAAGCAAGAACTTGAGAAATTGAGAGCGGCTCATGAAGATCTTCAAAAGGAAAACGAGTCACTTCGCACCGAACAGATCAGTTCCGCTCAGGAAGGATTTGAACCACCATGTCTTAAATGCATTGAGCGTGATAATGCTACTTATGTTGCTAAATGTTCCACTGCTACTACTGTTGCAATATCTTCAACTGTTGATGTGGAAACTAACCCCTCTGCTGAGGATACCACTGCTATTGCTGATGAGAATGCTAGGTTGAAGACATTGCTTGAAACAGGGATGTACAAAAGTCTTAAAGGACATCAGACATTATGTGATGTCCTCAAGAAGCAGATTCTGAACCAAAACCCCAGGAAAGAGGGTGTTGGGTTCGTGAGGAAAATAAACGCAGATGGCTCTTACTGGAAACCTGAGCAGTACCCCAAAACCACATGGGTTGCTGCAAAGGAACTTTCAGCAGATCCATCCAATTTATCTGGCTTCACTTGTGCTAACCCCATTATCATTGATGAATCCTTTGATGCAAACTATAAACTGTTTAAGAATCAGAATGGTGAAGTGTTTGCCAGGTACATTGGTACTAACTGCAGGAATGGACTGCCTATGAAGAAGATCTGGGTTCCGAAAAAATGTCTGGAAAATCTTCCTATGAATGTCTTCATGACACCTCACTTGAAGAAGACAAACCTCAGACCAAAGGCTTCACACGGTCCAAAGGCTTCATACAAACAGAGGACTCACCTGAGTCACACTAACACAAATGTTTTGCAGGGAAACCATACTCAGGCATACGAATATGAGAGCGGTTCTTCGAACCGTCATGTTCATATGACCAAAAATTATTCTGCTTATTCCTATGAGTATTATTGTCCACCTGCTAGACTGTTTGCTAAGGCTTCAAAGCCAAACTTCTCAGATGCTGCACTTAGACTTATAGCTTCTAAGCCACCCTTGAAGATGTGGGTGGTTAAGAAAGCTTAACTCTCTTTTGCAGGGAAAGGTCTCCAGCACAAAAACAAAATCTTCTGATGCTATTGCTGGGGACCTTAAAAATCTTGTGGGGCGCAAGATAAAATGCCCAAATGGCATCATTATGTACTTCGTTCCTGAATCACATGCTACTCTCCCTATTAGTCCTTATCTGGATCTAAGTTTTCGTAACCCACTGGTTCGTCAAATGTTTTTGCTTCACAATTCCCTTCGTGAAGCCTATCCCCCTAACTGCACTGTAGGGTACGACACCAGCGACTTCAAAGTCTTCAGAATGGATTATTGACAGTGGGTGTACAAATCACATGACTGGCAAAAGAAGCCTTCTTATGGACTCAACCTTATGTCCATCTGACAAGAGCCACATCACATTTGCTGACACTGGTAAAAGTAAGGTATTGGGTCTAGGTAGAGTTGCAATCTCAAAGGATCAACACATGGATAAAGTCATGCTTGTTGAATCCCTTGGCTTCAACTTAATGTCTATCTCAATGCTTTGCGATTTGAACATGATCGTAATGTTTGGAAAATATCGTTGTCTTGTACTAATGGAATCGGACAAGTCTCTAGTGTTTGAAGGGTATCGAAAAGATGATTTGTATGTGGTAGATTTCTCAGCAGGGCCACAGCTTGCAGTATGTCTTCTTGCAAAAACTTCAGGATGCTGGCTTTGGCATCGGAGGCTTGGGCATGCTGGCATGAGGAACCTCCACACCCTTGCGAAGAAGAAACATGTCATAGGCATCGAGGGCGTCAAGTTCAAGAAATATCACTTATGCGGTGCCTGTGAAGCAGGGAAGATGACGAGGGCAAAACATCCCTCGAAGACAATCATGACCACTACTCGACCCTTCGAACTGCTTCACATGGATCTTTTTGGTCCCACTCACTACTCAACTTTTACCACTACTGCTTGCCTCTATGGCTTCGTTATTGTTGATGATTATTCTCGATATACTTGGGTGCACATAATCCTTTACAAGACTGAAGTGCAGGATGTCTTCAGACGCTTCGCCAATCGAGCTATGAACAATTTTGGCGCCAAGATAAAGCACATCAGAAGTGACAATGGCACTGAATTCAAGAACACTGGCCTTGATACATATCTTGATACCTTGGGCATCACACATGAATTCTCAGCTCCGTACACGCCACAGCAGAATGGCGTCATCGAACGCAAGAACAGAACACTCATTGAGATGGCCAGAACGATGCTAGATGAATACAAGACTCCAAGAAAATTCTGGACTGAAGCCATTGACACTGCATGCCATACAATCAATCGTGTTTATCTTCACAAGCTTCTGAACAAGACATCTTATGAACTCCTAATTGGCAAGAAGCCAAATGTCAGTTACTTCAGAGTATTTGGCGCAAGGTGCTGGATCAAGGACCCACACCACACCTCAAAGTTTGCACCAAAAGCACATGAAGGGTTTATGCTTGGCTATGGAAAGGACTCGCACTCCTACAGAGTCTTCAATCTCTTTCATTACAAAGTGGTTGAAACAGTGGATGTGCGATTCGATGAGACAAATGGTTCACAAAGAGAGCAACTGCCAAATGTGCTAGATGAAATTCCATCTAGTGAATCAATCAAGCTAATGGGAACTGGAGAGATTATACCTTCTGAAGATCATCCTGAAGAAGAACTTATCATCTCAGCACCTAATCAACATGAAGACAATGCTCAGCCTGAAGACATTCCTCTCAACAACAGCACAGATCAGCAAGAGCAAAGTCTTCACCCTGTACATCCTCGTGTTGCCAATGAAGTGCAGATTGACAGAATAATTGACAGCATCAATGCACCTGGTCCACTCACTCATTCAAGGGCAACTCAACTGGCAAATTTCTGTGGGCACTTCGCATTCGTCTCAATCTCAGAACCCAAGAAAGTTGAAGAAGCCTTTATGGAACCTGAATGGATTCAAGCTATGCAAGAAGAGCTTCAACAGTTTGAGCTGAATAATGTATGGGAACTGGTTAAGCGTCCTGATCCACGGAAGCACAACATAATAGGCACCAAATGGATATACCGCAACAAGCAATATGAGCATGGTCAAGTTGTCAGAAACAAAGCTCGTCTCATTGCTCGAGGATATACTCAAGTGGAAGGCATTGACTTCGATGAAACTTTTGCTCCTATGGCTAGGCTTGAAGCCATACGCATACTGCTGGCCTATGCAAATCATCATAACATACTTTTGTATCAAATGGATGTGAAGAGTGCCTTTCTAAATGGCAAGATTGAAGAAGAAGTGTATGTTGCACAACCACCTGGCTTTGAAAATCCAAAACATCCTGACATGGTATACAAGCTCAACAAGGCATTGTATGGCCTCAAACAAGCCCCTAGGGCCTGGTATGACACACTCAAATACTTCCTGAAGAGCAAAGGCTTCATACCTAGTTCCCTGGATCCCACTCTCTTCATGAAGACATATGATGGTGAACTATTTGTGTGCCAAATATATGTGGATGACATTATCTTCGGCTGCACCAATCAGAAGTACAGTGAAGAGTTTGGATATATGATGCAAGAGCAATACCAGATGTCCATGATGGGGGAGCTGAAGTTCTTCCTTGGTCTTCAAATACGACAAGAACGCAATGGCATCTTCATATCTCAAGAGAAGTATCTCAAAGATTGCCTGAAGAAGTTCGGTATGCAAGACTGCAAAGGCTTCACAACACCAATGCCAGCCAAACATCATCTAGGTCCTGACGACAATGGTAAAGAGTTCGCTCAAAAGGTATACCGCTCCATGATTGGGTCTTTGCTTTATTTATGTGCATCTAGGCCAGATATTATGCTTAGTGTTTGCATGTGTGCTCGATTTCAAGCGGCACCAAAGGAGTCGCATCACTTAGCTGTGAAGCGAATTCTTTGATATTTGGCTCACACCCCAACTCTAGGATTATGGTATCCAAAGGGCTCAGAGTTTGATTTGGTTGGATTTTCGGATGCTGATTATGCTGGTGACAAGGTTGATCGCAAGTCTACATCAGGCACATGTCACTTTCTGGGACGATCACTTGTATGTTGGTCTTCAAAGAAGCAAAACTGTGTATCTCTCTCCACTGCTGAATCTGAATACATTGCTGCTAGATCTTGCTGCGCTCAGCTTCTATGGATGAAGCAAACACTCAAGGACTATGGCATTCATCTGAAGCAAGTGCCACTCTACTGCGACAATGAAAGCGCCATCAAGATTGCCAACAACCCAGTTCAGCACTCGAAGACAAAGCACATTGAAATTCGTCATCACTTTCTCAGAGATCATGTTATGAAGGAAAACATTGATATCATACACGTCAACACTGAAGAGCAATTGGCAGATATCTTCACCAAGCCCTTGGATGAGAAGAAGTTTTGCAAGTTACGGTGTGAGCTAAATATCTTGGAATCCTCAAATGTCCTGTGATCAGGCACACATCCTAACACTTATGCATATTGACGACTTAGATGTGAAACACACAAAGTAAAGTATATCTTCAATCAATGAAGACATACATTCTAAGTGTGAATACATTAGTGTGGAATTTGACTTCGGAGCGCCACGATAATTATGCGCCGTGTCTGGGTCTAATACTTCCTATACGGTGGGTAACGCCACCACCAAACGTTCCATTTTGAAGTGTTTCACTCATGGCGTTACCTTGCAATATCTTCACACTTGGTTTGGCTTCGAACTCAACATGTCTTCATGATTATCTTCACTATGTTGATTACATAGATATATACATACTAGTGTTCTGTCCTCTACAGCATTCACTTATAGCTATGTCTTCTTGGTTGAATCTTTTGAACTAAGTGAATGTGATCGGACCCTAATCTCTCTATGCTTTCTATCTCAAATTCTATCTCTCCAAGTCATATGCATTCTATTGAAACTGTCGAATGTCTTCACTGCGTCCTTCTCAGCAGAAGATAAAGAGACAACCATAAAGTCCATTTTCAATGCTCATTCCTCCACATAAAATCCGGAGAAGTAGGAACGACCGCCCGACAATTCAGGCGTGCGTGGGACGTGGAACAAACCCAAAACTTCCGCAAACTGGCCACGCGTTCCTCAGATGCGAATCGCCAGGGGCACCTGTGTAATAGCACAGTGCCACCCTTGAGCCTATAAATTCACACTTACCACGGTCATTATCTCCTTCTTCCACCCTCGCACGAACCCTAGCGCCACCGCTAGCACTCGACGACGCCGGAGACGATGCGCTTCACTGCCGCAACCTCTCCGACGCCGTCTTCACGCTGATCGCGGACATTGTCCTCTCCGCCGTCGCCGTAGGTGTCTTCCGTCACCAAGTTAGGGCTGCTCGACATCATCTCCCACTTCGTCTAGCAGTTCCAAGTGTGGTAAATAAAACGTCTTTTTACAGCCCCTTTTGATCCCATGGTTCTGTCACTTTCTTCCATAAGAAGTTTATCTTCACACAAGTTAGATCTCTCAATCTGCATCTCATAACATGCCTAGTATATTCACTTGTGCTTCATGAAGTAGTTAGATTCCTCACTTGTACTGATCTGTGGGTTCGTACAAATCTGGAACCAACTTCTTATCTATAAGTGAATATCTTCGCACGATGAGGTCAATGTCTTCTAAACTGATTAATCTTCAAAACCTTCTGAGAATGCATATGACCTCTTCCCCTTCCCTCGCACCTTAATGCTGTCATAGGTACATGTCCGTGGGAGAATCCTTCGGTTCTCATAGTCTGCATTCATTTGCAGAATTCCTACAGCATCATATAAATTCTCCTGAAGGCAGTTCCTGTTGGTCCAGCAAAAGAAAGCCTTTGAAGCCTTTGAAAGTTTTGAAGCCTTTCAAGTTAAAGTTTATGGCTTCAGAAGCAGTAGCAAGGAAGGGGGGCAGACAACGACGTGAAGGAACTTCCAAAGATCTGCCTGAAGACCTAGCAGAAATGTATAAAACAGATCTTGAAGAGAATTATGGGCAGCGCAAGACCCGAATCCAATGGATTCGACGCTATTGGGCTGAACAATGGTTCAAATACCACTTCACAACCCAAGAGTATGCTGAGAAAAGTGCCATCAAAAGACCGTGGGGAGACATCTTATACAAAAACCTTGTACCCAGGTCCAGAGATGAAGATATTGCCCAAAGCTTCTATCCATGCATGGTTCGTGGGCCACAGCCTGATGATGCACATCCGTCGTCACTACTCTGGTGTCGTGACGACAATCTATTCAAGCGCAACTTCCAGTTTGCCCAACAATCAGCGAAGCAGAACAAGAAGAAGTTGGGGTTAGACTTCAACCCTGGTCCCTCAGCACCAAGGGCAGATGGCACACGCTACGCCAAACCCAATGTCATCGGTCCGTTTGCCAATCTTGAGGGCCTGATCACCCACATCTTAGTCCAAGGGACTGCCGTAAATGACCCTCCAGCTAACTCTGAGTCTGATGAAGCTCCTGCTGTGCCGAAGCCAAAGCAGACGAAGAAACCAAAAGCTTCAAAGCCAGCCACTGCCTCAAAAATCTCAAGGGCGAAGCCATTGAAAACTGCACCTCCTGAAGTCAGTGTGCGGTCTGAAGACGTATCCCGCGTCTCCAAGCCCCAGAAAGAAAAGGAGCCCCAGCAACAAACCGGCAAAGATCTTGCTGCTGCTGCCATTCTGCGCAGTGAAGCCATTGATCTATCAAGCGATGAAGATCTTGGAGATGACGCTCTAGAGCAGCTTATCAAAAGCAAAGAAGAAGCTGAAATCTTCAACAATTTGCCTCTCTTTGATGTCGCCATCATCCACAACTTCATCGACGAATGGTTTGCCTCCCCAGACATAAGCTTCGAAGATCTGCAGCTGCCTGTCGGCCTCAGCGTCGCCTTCCAAGGCGCAATTGCTTCAGAATTGGCCATTGCTCAGCGCACTGTTGAGTTGAAGCAGAAAATTGATCATGAAAAGGCTCAGTTCAAGAAGCACATGGCCAGGCTCAGCGTGCAGGAAGTGAAGAGCTTCAAAACCATGCTGCATGAGCTCAAGGAAAATTTTCTGAAGAAGCGTGCTGAAGCTCAGGGCTCACTTCAAAACCATGCTGCATGAGCTCAAGGAAAATTTTCTGAAGAAGCGTGCTGAAGCTCAGGGCTCACATGAGCGGATGAAGTCTCTGGCAGAACGATGTGTGCAGGCCTACAATGAGGCCGAGAAGCGCAAGGCACTTGGGCGTCCTAGCATTGACCCCAAGATGGCCGCGAAGAAGAAGAAGCAGCCTGCTGTGAATGAACCAGAGGCACCAAGGCAAGAAGCTGTTCCGATTGTCTTCCCCACCGCCACGACTGGCTCGAAGCCAAAGAGCCGGTCAACCGCTTCTGAGCTCAAGAAGACAGAGAATGCAGAGGCTGAAGCTAGAAAGAGGAAACACTCTGCAGCCTCTCCTTCTGACCCAACCAAGAAGAAGCGCAAGATCAAGAAAGCTCGGGCTGCTCCCATAGAGCCCTTGATGGTTGAACCCCTCTCTGTCATTCACCCCAATGCAGAAAGACGACTGACAGTTCATGAGCCTACTCCCACAGAGGCTCCTAAAGCTGAAGATATTCTAGCAGCCGACCCCATAGCTGCTGAAGAAATTGGTCACCAAGACAATGTACAAGATGATGCAACCCTTCCTCAGCTTGAAACAAGCAAACTCATCAGTATTGGTCGTCCTCTGACGCCAATGGCACAAGATGAGTCATGGGCGGATCGCCCTCAGGAGGAAGAAGACTTTGAGGCCCAGCCCACTCCGACCCCACAAGCGTCGTCTGCGTTCCGTAGGCTTCACAAAGGTCCACGACCTCAAGTCCATACTGAAGAAATTCCGGCTGCATCAGCCGAAGACAATGAAGAAGCACCACCAGAACCCACTCCCCCGCTACATCAAGATGCGGTTCTCCAGGAGAACGTGCCTGAGGTTGTCCCTCCAACTACACAAGCAGAGGAAGAAAATGTTGAGGCTGCCACCACAAACACTGAAGCCAATGTGGAGCCCGCCCCACCAAATGCTTCAGCAGACAGCGAAGCTACTGAGCCAGACACTTCTGTTCCTGAGTCTGCTGCAGGTCCTCAATTCGATTATCATATTGAGAACAGGCCTCATGTCCAGAAGCCAGTCCCAAGGCTTCCAAGGTTCCCAGGTCCTGCATCAACACCTGGCTCCTTTGACATAAATAGCTTCAAGGCAGACAATACATTTTTCAATAGCTCCAAGAACCCCTATTCAAGGGAAAGGATTGTATCAGATAGGTTCTGGAGCTATCCTCAGCGCAGCTACTACTCAAGCATCCTATACAACCAAGGTCGCATCTTCCCGCACAAGCGCCTTGTGGTTGAAGCCATTGCTGGTCTGCCATGTCTTGAGGAAGCCTTGGATTGCTTCAAGCAAGTGGGTCTGCTGCCGTTTGTGACTGATGAAGAGCACTGGAATGAAGAGCTTCTGCTTCAGTTCTATGCCACTCTCCATATAAAAGGATACAACAGAGATCCGAAGACTTGGGTCCTGAAGTGGATGACCGGCAATGTCCATCATGAAGCCAATGCATTTGATATCATTGAGCTCACCGGCCTGCCCACTCCTGGCGAATTCTTCGAGGAAGGCTGTCAACTACATTCTGAAGCTATTGAGAGCATATTCCAGAGGCCTGAACCAAATATGAGTCAGATGCTCTCAATGATGAAGCCATTGCCTCATGATGCACCCTATCCAACTGAGTTCTTCTTTGAAGACTTTGAGTATCTGCCCAGGACCATATATCACATCATCCGGCGGACTCTCTGGCCCATTAAGGGACAGTCACCACATGCCAAGATTGAGGGTGCAATGAAGACTCTCATATTCTATATCCTGCATGGCAAATGCTTCAATGCACATGATCTCTTCATACACCAACTTGCAGCGTCAGGCTCAGAATTATTTGGTTCGAAGTTCTATGCTCCTTGGGTGATGAGGCTGATCAAACTGCACTCTGCGATCTCGTATCAGCCCTCTGCCCGAAACCATCGGATCTTCTTGCCAGATGTGGATACCTCTGCTGAAGCAATATATCCTGAGCCTGCCAAGCAACCGTTGAGTCTTCAGAATGTAGAACACCAGAGCTTCACTCAGAATGATGAAGGTGTTGAAGCCATCTCCAGGGTGTATCCTTTGGCTGGCACTACACGTGCGCCACACCCTACTTCAACTGAAGCCACTGATAGTGCACCTGCTTCAAGACCCAAGAAGCGCACTCGTGTTCTCACTAACCGAGAGCTTCTTGTGGCCCTTCATCAAAAACAAGATAGGCATCACGACTGGCTAAAGCGTCAGATGAAAAGCCTCTTGGTGGATGTCAATCGTCTTCGAAACCTAGCCACCAAGAATGCTTTCGTTACACATGAAACGTGCCGTCGTACATGGAAAGGGCTCTCAATGATATGCACTGAAGCTGAACTTGAAGAGGATGGCTTCACAGAGCGCTTCAAGTTTGACACCACACCTCCCAGAAGGGCTGTGATGCGCAACACACCATCACTTGAAGACTCTGAGTTTTCTTCATCTGCTGCCACAGTCACTGCCAGAATCATTGATGAAGACGACGATGCTACATCACCGCCACCTGCTTCAGCACCTCCAAGCTCTGCACCGCAAAACAACTCCACCGACCCTGCTGCGCCTGGGAACGCGTAGAAAACTCTATGTCTTCAAACCTTTTTGGTCATTACTGATAAAAGGGGGAGGAGCATATGATGTTTATAGTCTTCAAGCGGGTCAATATGGGCGGGTGCCTTATGTTTTGTTATATTTTGCTTAGTGTTTACAACTCTTGTTTTTTGCTTCATTTGGTTCTTTGAGTTGTAAACACTAAAACTCGATGGTCGTCTGCTACTTGTTTGCCACTCTGTTTGCGAAGATAAATTCCGCATGTGCGACGATAAATTCCGCACTTATCTCATTCTGCAGATGTCCATTTTCCATTATGCATGTCATTATCTTCATATACTTTCACATGCATAGTGGATTGTCATCATAAGCTGAAGTGGATCTCCACAAGTACAACCTGCCATGTGCATTTGCATTCCAAAAGCAAATTAACTTATATGCACATCTTTAGGGGGAGCCCTTGCAACTTATGAAGACAATTCCTTTACAATTTCACAGACTATATTCCCCGTTGAAAACTTCAACTAGTTTGTCATCAATCACCAAAAAGGGGGAGATTGTAAGTGCATCTAGTACCACCCCTAGTTGGTTTTGGAGTATTGACGACAAACCTAGTTGAGGGACTAATGTGTTTGTGAGAATTGCAGGATAATACAGGTAGAAGTCCCTCATTGATTCGGTTTTACTACCAGAGATGACCCCTAAAAAATGTATGAAGACATTGAAGACAAAGGTTGTACATGAAGATATTCACTCTGAAGACTATGACAAAAGAAGACACGTTATGAAGCATATGGAGCTCGAAGACTTAGATCTTTCGTAGTTCTTTTGTGTTGAGTTATAGGAACCACCATACTGTTAAGTGGGGTCCAGGAGAACCAGTCAGAATGACTGAAGTGATGCCTAAATCAAAAACCTATGTCTTCGAGTGAAGACAATGAGAGCGAATCTTGTCCAGAGCCGGACAAGTCAGCTTTGCTTGTAGCCCAAGTAAAGTTGCCATGAGAGTTCGAAATCTGACCGTTGAGACACGTGTCAGTTTCTTAGTGACCCAGGGTCATTTCGGACAAATCAGGTCGGGTTGCCAAGTGGCTATAAATAGCCCACCCCCACAACCATAAACAGTTGGCTGCTCAGATTTCAGTGCACGGCTTTTGTTGTTTGAGAGCAACCCACCTCGAAGCCTTTGAGAGAAAATTCCTAGTGAGGAGAAAAGCCCTAACCACCCAGAGCCAGAGCAAATTGGGCATCACTTAGGTCTTCTTGTCTGTGTGATCTGAAGACTTATTACACTTGAGGACTGTGAATCCTCCAGACGGTTAGGCGTCATGTTCAGAGCATCCAAGAGACATTGTGGATTGCCAGTGAACGAAGTTTGTGAAGGTTTGGGAGTCTACCTTGAAGATTTACCAGAGTGATTGGGCGAGGACTAAGTGACCTTAGCTCAAGGAGAATACGGTGAGGACTTGGTGTTCTGAACTGTGTGTTTAGGACTGGGTGTCCGGGACTGTGTGTCCTAAGGTTTAAATACCTAGCCGCTCCAACCAGACGTACAGTTGTCACAGCAACTGGAACTGGTCCAACACATCATTGTCTTCAACGAGTCACTGGTTTCATCTTCACTTCCTTTTCTTACTGTTACTCATTGTGAAGCCATTGCATACCTGCTCTATCTTTTGTCTTCACAACGTGAATGTATGATCTGTTTGGCTTCATAACTTCTTCCTACCTGGTCCTTATTACACTGCAGTTGTTTGTCATTCTGCTTTCACTCTATTGAATACATGACCATGGCTGGCCTAGTGTAATCTAACTTCTGCTGCATAGTAATAGGCATAATCTTCGCTGTTTGTCTTCATAACTCTCACGTTTTGAAGACTTTCATAAAAGTCGCCTATTCACCCCCCTCTAGTCGATATAACGCACTTTCAACTGACGTGTAGCCTCACCCCGCACGTACACATGCATGCACACAAGACATGCATGCAAGACACGCACGCATGTAGGCGTGCAACACTGACACGTACACATGCACGCATGTTGGCGTGCAACACTGACATGTACACATGCACTCACAAACACACACACATACGCACCCATGCATGCAAGACTGAAACGTACCCTTGCACACACGCAACACTCGCACGCCTGCATGCACACAGCACACGACGCAAGACACATGTTCAACCTATACGTGCATGCACCCTTTGTTAAGGACAGGGATTGTTACGGGTATTAATCAATCTTATTTGTGATAAGCAGAACATTGATGTTTGTAGCGGTCTTTATGAATCACAATGTATCGTATGGGCTATCAACATAGTAGGCTTATCTACATGAAAAAGATGACGTCACACTCAATGAACAACCATCGGTTTATGAAATGCTCGCTTCTGACCGCCCTGGCCCACCAAAGGTTCCTCTGCTGTGCGCTGCCTGCGTTGGGTCACTGACATGCATGCCATGCACCCAAAGAGCCCACATATCAGTGGAAGAATGGTGTGGTGTCCTAGGTCAGAGTCGAGGGCGCCACTCGCGGCATGCCCGGCTGAACACGCCTCCGTGCCGCATTCAAACGCCTCCATGAAACCCGCCCGTGTGGAAGCCGAGAAATCCACTTGGACATATGTCCGTTCATGACCGGGCTGCTCCCCTATCTCCTCCACCATTTTGTCCAGTCTTACAATGGCTTACGAAGAGTAGTTATTCCGCATCCAAGCCAGCTGGGTAGCCCGCCGGATACGAGCTATGCAGCTCGCTGATCCACCTCCCTCCCCTCGCCCGACGGAGCCAGTTGCCGCCCCAAGCCATGGAATTTTGCCATGTGTTGTTTTCATGGACTAGCAAGATGCCCATGCATTGCATGGAACATCAAGATGCATTTTTTTACAAACTCCCACATGCATGCAAGGGATAATTAATGTCCTCCTTTGATAGTACCACGAGGCAAACACCATTAATATTGCATCGATTAGTGTTAGTGGCCTTGTATATCTGCAAATTGTAATTTTGATAGTGGCCCCTTGTATATAAAAATGGAGGGAGAAAGATGAGAGATAAGGTGAGGAGGAGTGGGGCGTGGTGGTGACTGGTGGTCGGACTGGGCGGAGGCATGGGGATTGTTGGGGATATTACTACTGGAGGTAAACCGGCCTTATGTAGCCGGGTTGACTCCTTGAAGATTAGAAGCCCGTAAAGATGCAAGGATGACGGTGCTTCATGGAGGCCCAAGGCTCGAAGGTGGGTTAAAGCCTGTAAATGTAAACCAGCTTAGTCGTGTAACTTGTATTGTAATATATGAAGGATAGAGACCGAACTGGATACGTTTATGATCCGGCTTCGGGACTCTGTAAACCGGCGGGCATCAACCTATGTATATAAAGGGACGATCCGGCAGCAGTTTAGGGACAGACAACAACTCGAGAGCCAGACAAAGCAGATTCGCTCCCTGGCCTTCGAAACCCTAGCAATACCAATCACAACTAGACGTAGGCTTTTACCTTCGTCGAAGGGGCAGGACTAGTATAAAATTCCCCGTGTCCCTTTGTCCGGTTTAACCCCTTAAAGCTAACCCGTAGGGATGGCTCCATGACTAAGTCCTTTCACAAGGACATCTGCCGTGACAAACCCATGACAGTTGGCGCCCACCGTGGGGCTATCGCACGATGGTTTTGAGTTCTTGAAGGGCAACTTCGATGGACTTAAGGGATACGCTGTGGGCCGGATGACGAAGAGTCATCGCGGCAAGCTCTACATCGACAACGCAGGATGGGGTCTCGAGGCCGATTCAATCGAATATGGGTACCGGGTCCCCTTTGGTGGGATTCACGTCTTCATTGGCAAGATCGGTGAACCGGCCCCTGAGCCGGACATCTACACCGACATCATCGAAACGGCTCGGCGTGCAAGTTCTTTGCCGGTTCAGCCCGAGGCAAGGCATGTTTTCGTGGGTGTCATCCATGGATCGAGGTACGAGGACGGACTGGTGTCCGATGGAGAGACCGTGGTCTGTTCTGATGATGAGTCTTCTAGAGAGACCGAATCACTTTACCAGTTGCAGGACGGCCGGATTGAGGGAGGATCCAAGGGCAACAGTATTCCGGATTCCCCTGATCTACCAAACCAGGCTGCCATCTTCATGGCCGGCACACAATCGGCGCCTCATTCATCTACCGCCGTAGCAATGCTCTCCGGTTCAACAATGGCCACACCAGCAGGGGCAGGAAGCTCGGCGCCGCCTCCGGCCCAAGTCCTGTCTGATTTGTTCGATGCTTTGGCAACGTTGATGGCCGCGGAGGTGGATGCAGCAGCCAAGGATCAGCACAACACGGAGATTGCAAAGGTAAAAGATCAGATATCCCAGGCTAAGGCGTACCTGGCAACAAAGAATGCTAGGATGGCTACAGAGCGGGCTGAATTGGAAGCATAGGCCTACCGGATTAGACTGGATCAGAATGCTTCAGAGGTCATGAGAAGAAGGTATCGATCACGTCTCCCATCGGTTTATGAGCCACATAATCTCTTCAACACAACAGGAGCAGGAGCTGAGAGCCAACCCACACTAAACCGGGCGGGGGCGCCAGGAACAGGAGCGCCGGTTCAACCGCGCACGACGGACCCGCCTCGCCAGAATAACGTTGTGCCACAGTATGTACCAACACCGCCCGGGCATTATTCCAACCTGTTGGACAACATTGTGGCCGCCGCTTCACGCCTGGTGGCCCTCCCAACCGACGGCGAGTCACCAGTTGCAGTGGAAGCATGTCGGGCTAGGGATCTCCTTCAAACAACACTAAATCAACAGCAGGCGTATTCACACAGTCGTGAGAGGATTCATTCCACTCCCCATCCAAGCCGGAGTTATAGCAGACACGTGGAGGACGAACCGGCCGTGTCCAGTAGTGCACGTCGCCGAAATTCACCATGAGGGAACAACCCGACCGGGGGAGGCGCTAATGCGCAAGATGTCGTGGACCATGGCCGCGCACGCCGGGAGGCCGAGTTGGCGGCTCGACACGGAGCACGACAGCATACTCCAGTTCACCCCATGGCCTCCATGGAGCCAGGAGTGATGTTCAGTTCCTTAGGGGTGCTGTGTCTAACCCCCGCTTTGCGTAATGTGAGACTGCCCAAGGATTTCAAGGGACCTCATAAGGTACGAAATTACACCGCCGATTTGCAACCAGAGGCATGGGTGGAGAGCTATGAGATGGCAATGGAGATGTTAGATGTGGATGAGGCAGTGTGTGCTAAATATTTCACCATGATGTTGGAAGGAATAGCTCGCACTTGGTTGAAGAGCTTGCCGACCAACTCTGTTGGATCATGGGCCGAATTGAAGCACCGGTTTATCCAGAACTTCAAGGATACGTGTAAGCAGCCGATGTCAATCGTGGATCTGGCCGCTTGTGTCCAAGAGGAAGGGGAGTCCATGACCCATTGGGTCAAACGGGTCTCAGCAATTTTGCATTCATCATATCGTATCAATGCAGACACTGCAGTGTTAACAATAGAGGGCAATTGTCGTTTCAAACCGTTAAAACAGAAGTTGGGAAGGCTCAAACGTCACTAGAATGATATGTCGACACTCATGGCCGCTTTGGTTAAATACGCCGATTCAGATAATACCAAGGATCCGGATTCAGAGGAGGACAAACCGGAGAAAGGTAAGAAGAACGGCAATGCCAAGGGTCAACAGCATAATCTGGCAGACCATGGAAACGGTGGCAAGCGCAAGGCCAACAGTAGCTTGGACTTTGTTGCAAATACCAACGCGCAGGAGAATGGCCAGCACCGTAAGGGCAAGCAGCCCCAGAGGGGTGGAGGTTCAGGCCCCAATTTGGAGCGCTTGTTAAATTAGCCCTGTCCAAAGCATGGATCGAAGGAGAAGCCGGCATCACATCTTTGGAAGGACTGTTATATCATGCGGGATTTCAAGAATTCCAATATGTTCCAATATGACAACGGCCCGCCCGGCGGTTCAGGAGGAGGTTTCCACGGGCCGGGTTACGGAGGTGGTGGTTCCGGTTTAGGGTTTCAAGGAAACCAAACCGGACACGTCAATCAAGGGCACCAAGGCAACCAGGGAGGTTACAACCATCAGGGGAATCAGCAGCAGCAGCAGTCCGATTATCAGAGCAATCCCAAACAGCTGAACAACGGGCAATATCATGTCTTCACTACTAGTTTGTGCAAACGTGATCAGAAGCTTCACAAAAGGGCAGTAAACTCTGTTGAGCCGGTAGTACCTCAGTATTTACGCTGGTCTGAGCAACCTATTTTGTGGAGTAGAGATGATCACCCACCCCGGGTTGATAATCCAGGTCACTTGGCCCTAGTGGTAGCCCCTCAAGTTGGGGGATACAAGTTCACTAAAGTGCTCATGGATGGGGGAAGTAGTATCAATATTTTGTATTATGATACATTCCGCTGTATGGGGTTGACAGATAAGGATCTTAAACCGTCAAATACGGTCTTTCATGGTGTGGTGCCTGGTAAGTCTGCATATCATGTTGGCAAGATAGCTTTGGAGGTAGCTTTTGGAGATGACTATGATTCAAGGTCAGAAACATTGACATTTGAGGTGGTAAAGATCAAAATTCCGTACCACGCCTTGTTTGGGCGGCCGGCTTATGCTAAGTTTATGGCAAGGCCATGTTATGTTTATCTACAGCTTAAAATGCCAGGTCATAAAGGGACTATCACAGTACATGGAAGTAGAAAGATTGCTTTGGAGTGTGAAGAAGGTGATGCGGCTTATGCTGAGTCGGTTTGTGCCACGGAGGAGTTGAAATTCTATAAGGAGCAAGTTGATCCGGCAGACATGACCTCTTTGAAAAAGCCAACTATAGAACATGATCCAGCGTTGAAGTTCAAATCGGCTACAGAAACTAAGATGGTTGACTTTGTTCCTGGCGATTCATCCAAACAGTTCAGCATCAGCGCTAACCTGGATCCCAAATAGGAAAGCACGCTCATTGAGTTCATCCGTGAGAATCGGGACATCTTTGCATGGAAACCTTCTAACATGCCAGGTGTACCGAGGGAACTCGCTGAGCACACACTCAACATTGATTCTAAGTTTAAACCGGTCCGCCAGTTCCTCTGCCGTTTCAATGAAGAGAGAGGTAAGGATATAGGTGAAGAGGTAGCCCGTCTGTTGGCCGCAGGGTTTATTGTCGAAGTTTTTCATCTAGAGTGGTTAGCTAATCCGGTGCTGGTTCTTAAGAAAAACGACACCTGGCGCATGTGTGTGGACTACACAGATTTAAACAAGGCTTGCCCTGCAGACCCCTTTCCTCTCCCTCACATTGATCAGATAATTGATGCTACGGCGGGTTGTGACCGTTTGTGTTTTCTGGATGCCTACTCTGGTTATCATCATATCAAAATGGCGGTTAAGGACCAGGAGAAGACAACTTTCATAACTCCCTTTGGAGCCTTCTGCTATGTTTCCATGCCTTTTGGACTCAAGAGTGCCCAGGCAACTTACCAAAGATGTGTTCATAATTTCCTTCATAAACAAATTGGGCGCAATGTTCATGCATATGTGGATGATATTGTGGTCAAGTCCAGAAAGGAGGAGACATTGATAGATGATCTACGAGAAACCTTTGACAATCTCCGGGTTTACAAGATGATGCTCAATCCGGAGAAGTGTGTCTTCGGTGTCCTGGCAGGCAAGCTCTTAGGCTTTCTGGTATCAAACAGAGGCATTGAGGCTAATCTGGAAAAGATTGCAGCAATTACATCCTTGGCTAAACCGGCGTGTATTAACGATGTTCAACGTCTGGCCGGCCGGATTACAGCCTTGAGTCGGTTTATCAGTCGCCTTGGAGAGAAGGCCATCCCTTTATATCAGATGCTCAAGAAAACAGATAACTTTGTCTGGAGCGAGACAGCTGATAAGGCGTTCGAGGATCTGAAGAGGCAGCTAGCTAAACCGCCCGTGCTTGCAGCGTTGATCGATAAAGAGCCATTATTATTATATGTGGCTGCTAATGCCCGGGCTGTTAGCGTAGCCATTGTGGTAGAGCGCAAGGAGCTTGGCAAGGAATATCCAGTTCAACGACCGGTTTATTATATCAGCGAGGTGCTCATTGAGTCAAAGCAGAGGTATCCGCATTGGCAGAAGCTGGTGTATGGGGTGTTTATGGCGAGCCGGAAGCTTAAACATTATTTTCAAGGCCATCCTATCACAGTGGTCAGTTCAGCTCCTTTGGGCGACATCATTCAAAACAGAGAAGCAACTGGCCGGATTGCCAAGTGGACTATTGAGCTTGGACCTCATGGGCTCAAATATATACCCCGCACAGCGATGAAATCCCAGGCACTCGTGGATTTCATCAATGATTGGACGGAGTTACAAGCACCTGAAGAGAAACCAGATAATACATATTGGACTATTCATTTCGATGGATCCAGACAGTTGGAGGGCTCAGGGGCTGGAGTCATACTAACTTCCCCACGAGGTGACAAGTTTTGTTATGTTCTCCGTTTAATGTTCCCTTGTACTAACAATGCAGCTGAATATGAGGCTTTGCTCCACAGTCTTCGGGTGGCTAAGGAGATGAATTTGAGCCGGGTTAAGTGCTTCGGTGATTCAGATCTAGTGGCTCAGCAGGTGTCTGGCACATGGGATTCTAAGGACCCACTCATGGCTGCATATCGGCGAGAGGTGGACGCAGTGGCTGGTCACTTTAAAGGTTATCAAGTGGACCATATAGACCGGCGGAAGAATGAAGCGGCGGACGCTTTAAGTCGTCTTGGTTCCTAGCATAAACCGGTCCCGCCCAATGTTTTTCTTGATGTGTTGCATAATCCGTCAGTCAAAGTACCAACCGAAGAATATTTGGCTATTCCTGATCCGGAGGCTCAGTTGGTGGCAGCTCTGCATGCCATACCAGATTGGACGATCCCATATCTGGCTTACATGAACCGGGGCGAGTTACCAGATGATGAACGTTGGCTCGACAGATAATCTGGCGTTCCAAGTCCATGACCATACTCAACGGGGAGTTACATTGTTACAGTGTTTCAGGAGCAATTCAGCGTTGTGTTTCTCCTCAAGAAGGTTGTGAGATTTTGCGAGAAATCCATGAAGGGGATTGTGGTCACCACGCCGGTTCAAAGTCGTTGGTTGCCAAAGCTTTTCGCCACGGTTTTTACTGTTTGACGGTACATGCTGATGCAGCGGATTTAGTCAAGAGATGTGATGGATGTCAAAAATTTGCCCGCCGTGCGCACGTTCCGGCTCAAGAGTTGCGGATGATTCCAATTACGTGGCCGTTTGCAACTTGGGGGCTTGATATGGTTGGACCCTTCAAGCGTTCAAAGGAAAAAAAGACCCACCTGTTAGTAGCAGCTGATAAATTCACTAAATGGGTGGAGGCAGAGCAAGTCAGCAAGTGTGATGCAGCCACGACGGTTCAATTCATCAAGAAGGTGATATTCCGGTTTGGTTTTCCACACAGCATTATAACAGATAATGGTACTAATCTGTCAAAAGGGGAGATGGAAGAATTCTGTCAACGTGAGCACATCCGGCTTGATATAGCGTTGGTGGCTTGGCTCACCCCCAATCTAATGGTCAAGCAGAAAGGGCAAATCAAGAAATTCTACGGGGTATCAAACCAAGGCTTATGGTTCCCTTAAAGCGGACGCCGGGTTGTTGGGTTGAGGAGCTACCTTTTGTGTTATGGAGCATCAAAACCACACCCAATAGGTCTACGGGTTACACACCTTTCTTCATGGTTTATGGAGCGGAGGCGGTTCTTCCTAGTGACATCCGTCACGATTCGTCCCGTGTGGCAGCTTATGTTGAAGCTGATAATGAGAAAGCACGTCAGGATTCACTAGACCTGTTGGATGAAGAGCGTGATCTTGCAGCAGCACGATGGGCGATTTATCAACAAGATCTCCGATGTTATCACAGCCGCCGGGTTAAAACCAGAACCTTTCAAGAAGGTGATTTGGTGCTCCGGCTCATCCAGGATCAAACTGATATGCACAAGTTATCCCCACCTTGGGAAGGACCCTTTGTGGTCAGCAAAAATCTGCACAACGGATCTTACTACCTCATTGATGTTCGAGAGCATGAAGACTCACGTCAATCGGAGGAGGAGACCAAGCGGCCATGGAACATAGCTCTCCTTCGGCCTTACTATACTTGAAGCCATAGGCTCTTCATCTGTACATATTTATGACAGTGTATATATCATATAATAAACTGGAGCCTCCATTATAAGCAGGGTATCTGTTCTTTTTATATCCCGTGTGTGCTTTTACAAGTTAACTGACAAAGCGGAATCTTTTAATCCGGCTTTAGCAGCTGCATAGATATAAAAAAAATCACTAGGGGGCTTGGTCATATTTGAACTATAGCTACACCTCTTGATCGGTTTTTAAAACCATGAAGGGATATCACTAGGGGGCTTTGTTGTCCTCACGCCATAGCTACACCTCTTGATAGGCATTTAAGCCACAAAGGAAAAAAATTGTGGAGCCAAAGAGAGTGTTGTACACAGTACATACTCAAACATGGGCACACACTGATCATCGCTCACAAAGTTACTTGGGGGCTCTTTTTGCAAAGCAACAAAGAGTTTGAAAGGACCCTTGTAATTGGCTATCAAGCCACGGCTTGGAAGCCTGGTGTATTCACCTAAAAACCCGGGTTAACCTGCCTTCATCAAATAAGCCACTCCTGTCCAGGTAATCCTGGTATGACCCATCGAACGTTTGACAAGTCAATCTTTTACAGACCCTGAACTTGTCACAGTTAAAACGATGATTGGTTAATTGGAGGCCCATCTTAAAAGGCTTTGTTAAATGGTTTAACTCAGAGGCCTGGTAGCCCATGAAAAGCCTCGATTTGGAGCCTGACAGCTCGTAAAAAGCCTTTCATATTTTCCTGTTTGAATTTTGTTTGTTGAAAATCATAAGTATTTTTTGATAAACCGGCGTCCTTGACCCGGCTTGCTTTTCAACTACAAGTTGTGGGCACATGATCAATTATAAACCGGTGTTCATTGACCCGGTCTGGTTTGACTAAATCGCCAGTGTTATAAAGAAAATCTGGTGGTTATCCCGGTCCAGTTTAATATATAGACCGTCATTATGAAGATGGAGTTATCAACGTTCCGGATTGGTATTAACACCTTTGCCGTATACACGTTTGGTCAACCAATGAGGTATGTTCTGTACATTACTTTTTGTAGAAACACTTGATTATTCATCTAGGTACTATATACTTCTTGGACATCATGACACGTCTAGCGGTAAACCGCTATATACTTTTAAGTTGTTGTACCCATGAACGCAATTCATCATGGGTTATGCATAAATATATCCCAAAGGGTGACACAGATTGTCACAAAGTATTACGAAACATGCTCGATGGCATGGCAGATAAACGGAGTTTCAGCTATCCTATTACATGAAGCTTCAAAGCGGCTCAAACAATATCATTGTTTTTCACAGTAGCCATATAAACCGGCGACCGGATCAGGACTCTTCATCGCGACAGTTTGACGGTTGAGGGTCAGTTGGTGTAGGCACTTCTTCATGCCTCCTCAGACGCTGGAAATCAGCCGTTGACCAATCGATTCCAGTTAACGCTTGGAACACTGCTTCCTCATGGATAAGATTGGAAGGGTTAATATTAGGGGCGTAAGTGTGCTTACGAATCGGAGGCACAAGTTCTTCGACTTCATGGATGTCGGCCGGCTGTCTTTTCCCTTCTGCATCATAAAACGGTTGAAAATGGGACAAATCGGTATCATCAGCCAACTTGCTAGCTGCTGGCCACATCTGTTTGGTTAGCCGCTGAAGATCATCATTGTTGAAGTTGGAACCGTCTTCTTTAACACCTGGGTATCCTTTGATGATATCCTCCGCTTCAAGATCTGGAATCCAGGCTTCGGCTCGAATAAGGGCGGTTAAAACTCCTGCTCTGGCAACTGCTCTCTTCAACTCGGCAATACGGGCTGGTAACATGCCCAGCTTCTCAAGGGTTTCCTTAATCAAAGTTGGAGCCGATTTGTTATAAGCTGCCGTGCTAATAACCCGTCGAGACCTAGAGTATAGTTTTTCAACCAATGTATATGCCGCTTTGAGCTTCATCTGCATATCTGTACCAAGATGAGCGATCCGAGTGCCTGCCAAAGATTTTATCAACATTTTGGTCAGTTATAAGATTCATCGACTAGCGCAACACACATAAGCAGACACTTACCAAAGATAGCAGAGGTCATAGCATTGATTTGGCGTTTCAAATCGGCTAGTTCTTCAACCACTGGCTTCAGGGCTGCCTCGTCGTCTACAACTCTTTTGGTTAAACTGGATTTCTCGGTTTCCCATTCAGCACGTTCTTGGTTGAAGGATTCTTTCAGCTTTTCCATTACGGTCAGGGCCTGGGTCAGCTCCTCTTTAACTTTTGCAGCCTCAGCTTGTTGTGACTTCACATTTTCTTGCAAGTCAGAATTTCGGGCATCTTTGTTTCTCAGTTCAGCCTGCAACATTGAAGGTATATTCAACAAACAACATATATATGTGCTAAGTATAAATCATATAACAAGTTATACACTTCATACTTGGGGGCTAATGCCTATTTGCTCTAAAAAGTGCTACAATTTATACAAGTCTCCAGAAGAATGCAAGCATTATCCTTGACACTTGGGGGCTAATGTGCGTCGATTCTAAAGCTGAGGTGCAGATTAAAACCCGGATTAACCTTCTAAGTTAAACCGGCCTTTGGGGGCTATGCTGCAGAACGTTATCTAATTATTTCAAGATGATTTTTATCTCTTAGTAGAGACTTGCCATTGCAAGGATCAATGATGAGAAGTGTAAAGTGTCACAAAGACCCGGTTTATGATTAATAATCATATAAACGGCCCTTGGGGGCTACTTTGGATAGTAATTCAGTTGTAAATCAATCAACAAAAGGAGAGGAATTTACCTCATATAGCTCTTTCATCAAGTTCACCAAAACGGCTTCATAATCCCGGTTTGAGTGCAGACGGTTCAAGAAGCCAGAATGAAGCTCATCAGCGTTAAGATGAGCATAGCTTGATAAATCGCTGCTCCATTTACCTTTATCCCGGGCAGCTTGCTCTTCTTTGGCACTGTGCTGAGCCAAAATGACGGGATGGCCAGGAGAGCTGTGGCCCATTCCAGTAATAATAACATCATCACCTCGGCCTTCAGGATTTTTGGTTGATGATACTGGAATTTCAGTGTCTTTCACCGGACTAGCTCGGTTTGGTTCTGCCGGTTCAGTATCAGGTGCGAC
Organism: Triticum dicoccoides; assembly: GCF_002162155.2. NCBI lineage: Eukaryota > Viridiplantae > Streptophyta > Magnoliopsida > Poales > Poaceae > Triticum > Triticum dicoccoides. The sequence continues at coordinate 521,206,900 of NC_041386.1, forward strand.
AGGCTCAACATCTGTTGGTTCATCGGTATGTTGGCCTTCAAGGGGTGGATCGTCAAAAGTAGCTTCAGGATGAGGGCCTTCCGGTTCACCAGTCTGTTCCGGTTCACCTCTTGGTTCTTCTTCTTCGGCGACGGGGTCTTCTGGCGGATTGGTGACCCAAGCTTTCTTGCTGGGTCTGGCTTTGGCCCTGCGAATAGAATAAAAGAGGATTAACATCCTATTCAAAGGATTTATGGTGCATTGAAAGGAAAGGTTTTTTACAACTCACCCGGCCATAGTTTTCAAAGGGGGGAGTTGAGTTGCTGTCGATTCACCAGAAGATGAAGGAGGTGTCACCTGATAATTTGAATCAGACAGATTAAGAGGCTGTCTAAAATAACCTTCCTTGGGGTAAGAATGGTCAGAAGTAGGAGAGACCTCAGACCGACGCTTCCGAACCGGAGTATCAGGTAAACCGGCTGAAGTGGCCTGTTGGCCACTGTGTCGGGTTGTCCGGCAAGCTTCATGTTGCTGAGTCTTCAAAATAAATGTTGGATCCAAGTGAGCAAGAGGATGAGAAAAGCTTACTTTCCGGACTGCTTGGCGAGTTTTTTGTGTTGGCATATAGTCTGAACCGGAGGAAAGGGTAATTACCTCTACATCATCAGCTTGACTAGCTTTTGCGTCCTCCTGAGGAAGATCATTGTTAATGAGATGCATGAAAAGAGAGCCAAGTGAGTCAAGTTCTACCTCAACTTCTGGATCATCAGTATCATCGTCAAGCTCCATATTAATCCGGTCAGCCGTTTTCTGTTTTGACGTCCGTTTTACGGCTTTGGTCTTTGGGCGGGATGGCTTGGCCGCTTTATCTCCAGTCGGCTTTGCCGCTTTCTCTATGGTTTTCCGTTTCCAGAAGGGGTCATCACCCTACATATAAATAAGAAGGGTTACATGTTGCATAAGTTAAAGATATTAGAGATGAAGAGGAAGTATAATGCTTACAGCAGGCGGTTTGTTCTTGGCATAGAAGGGACTCAGACCGGTTTGACTACAGATCAGTTCCGACTCATTCAGAATCTTCTTTACACCTTCAGTGACTTCTTCCTCAGATAATTGGATGTTGCAATGGCGTTGAGGGTCGTCATCCTCACCGGTATATTCACACATTAAACCGGGATGTCGACTTAGCGGCAAGATACTCCAGGATATCCAACAGCGCACAAAGTCCACGCCTGTTAAACCGTTTGCCATAAAGGCCCGGATTTTGGCGAGTTGAGGAGCGTATTTCGCCCTTTCTGAAGAGCTCAGGCGTTGAGGCATGGGGTGAGTATTGGATAGTCTGTGATCACGAAAGCCAGGGAGGGGATTTTCGTCTTCAAGGGAAGTGTCTATGCAATAAAACCAAGTTTGATTCCATTCCTTTGGGTGGCTATGATGTTTGGCATGAGGAAATTCAACTTCTTTCCGCTTTTGAATCGAGACACCACCAAGTTTTGTGTTCGGGCCATTTACAAACTCTGTGCGCCGGTTTAAGTGAAAGAAATCCCGGAACAGTTCTACAGTTGGTTCTTCTTGTAAATATACTTCACAAAAGACCTGGAAGTTGCATAAATTGGAAACCGAGTTGGGACCAATATCTTGCGGATGAAGTTGGAAGCTGGCAAGCACATCTCGATAAAACTTTGACCCTGGCGGTTTGAAGCCACGGCCTATATGGTCAACAAAGACCACCACCTCGCCCTGCCTTGGGGTTGGGGGATTTTCTGTTCCTAGAACTCGCCATTTGATTTCAGTTTTCTTAGGCAGGGAGACGATGCTAACCATCTCATTCAACTGAGTCTCAGTAACCCGGGAGTGAGCCCAGTTGCAGGCAGTGAATTGTTTGGCCATTGCGAAACAAAACAAGCTGAAAATGAAAGGTCGGTTTATAAATTACGCATGATTATATGCAAGAGACAAGGGAGTAAGAAACATATTGATATGCGAAATGGTGTAAACCGGAGACTAATGCAATAAGGGAAAAAGGTAATACTAGCACAGGATTACTTAGACACTGTTAAACTGGAGCATAATTATGAAGGTAAAATGCTCCTCCGGTTTATCAAAGGGCTAATGGCATAGACTACTTATACAAGGTTAAAACCACCTATGTTGGTGCAAGGAGAAACAGATCTCACAGGGACATAGAAACAGATCTCACAGTGACATATAAAATTTTCGGATCTAAGATAAGACAGAAAAGCAAAAATAATTGGATCTAGAAGGGGTGCAGAACCGAAGCAACTTATGAAGGACTAGATCAGTTCTTTGCGCATAAGGGTTTGTGATGACAATGGAAGGTTAGCTACGGCAAGGAGTACGTCAGATACACAGTATTCACCTAAAGGCCATGAAAGAGCAACACTGAAAGCTCTGATGAACCTCAAGAACAGCGAAGAACAGGGAAACCCTAATGGATCTAAGAAAGAAAGGGGAAAAGACTTACTGCGACGGCGGAAGCAGCGGAAGGGCGCTGTGGAACTCTGGTGCAAACAGGTTGATGCAGCGGCCAACGACGGAGCAGAGGCGAAGTTCGAAGATGACAGTGGCGCTCGGGTGCGAGGTCGTCGAGAGGAAGAAGAAGAGATGAATGGGTAGCGGAAAGAAAAGAAAAGGGGTCCATTGTCCCTATTTATAAGGCGAAGAGATGAAACGACAAGTGCGGGAATCGAGGAGCCCAAAAATGGATAATTTAATAAGGGTGTTGCCTCGATGGATGAAGACATATTAAATGAAGGTAATCTTCGACATCAACGGGTGGATGACGTCAGGACGGTTTATCATAATCTTGAAGTATGACGTCACGACGGTTTACAAGGTCGAGGTGGAGATATGAGGGAAGAATTTTTCTAATTATAGAAGATTGGCATGAACGAGTTCAAACCAATCTGGGGCCTAATGTTGGGGATATTACTTCTGGAGGTAAACCGGCCTTATGTAGCCGGGTTGACTCCTTGAAGATTAGAAGCCCGTAAAGATGCAAGGATGATGGCGCTTCATGGAGGCCCAAGGCCCGAAGGCGGGTTAAAGCCTGTAAATGTAAACCGGCTTAGTCGTGTAACTTGTATTGTAAGATAGGAAGGATAGAGACCGAACTGGATACGTTTATGATCCGGCTTCGGGATTCTATAAACCGGCGGGCGTCAACCTATGTATATAAAGGGACGATCCGGCAGCGGTTTAGGGACAGACAACAACTCGAGAGCCAGACAAAGTGGATTCGCTCCCTGGCCTTCGAAACCCTAGCAATACCAATCACAACTAGACATAGGCTTTTACCTTCCTCGAAGGGGCCGAACTAGTATAAAATTCCCCGTGTCCCTTTGTCCGGTTTAACCCCTTAAAGCTAACACGTAGCGATGGCTCCACGACTAAGTCCTTTCACAAGGACATCTGCCATGACAAACCCACGACAGGGATGGATGGCGCATTATGTCTAGGTTTGTATCTCTCTCTCACACACCCACGTAGGTGGGGGACATGCACGAAGAGAAGAGGTGCACGCACGGCGCACGTACTCCCTGTCTCTTTCCCAACCACACCCACGCGGGTACACGGTGGAGCTCATTTCTATACAAAAAAGGCAGCCCACGTGGTAATTTGGCGCGTGTACTGGTTGTCCACTTGGTGGAGGGAGGATCGTCTACCACGGGTGAACAAACAAATTGCGACTTGACGCGTTATGTTAAATTAAAAAAAGAGGCAAACCATGTGCGGCCTACCTTAGAGGCAAGGCTCTATACACTGGAGTACTTTTGATGTGTCCCGTCAACTCGCAGAACGAGGAGAAGCTTGTTTAGTACGCCGTCTCCCCCGCCCACGTGCGCGGTGGCTCGCAGGATGAGGTGAAGCTTGCTTACTAGTACGCCTTACGCCCGCTCCCTCGCCCACACGTGCAGTGGCTCGCAGCACGAGGAGAAAATTTTACTACTCCCTCTGTTTACTCCTTGTCCCTACTACGTACTTTGGTTAGTACTCCCTCCATTTACTTATACAAGGACACTATAAAAAAAATACATTTTGCATCTATACAAGGCCACAAATAGTAATCGAGACAAAAGTTACTACTCCCTCCTTTCCAGTTTATGGCTCAATTTCAAAATCTCTCCAACCAAGGTAGATGGTGAGTGGTCGAATTAATTTCATATTTTGCACAAGTAATTAGTACGCTCGTTTTTCTCAAGAAGTTATGTTTACCGAGGCATTCATTAGAACGAATGCATGAATGACCACTAAATTTCCATGAACTTATACATGCATTGGTTAGTTTCCTCTTGACACTGCTTGCGTCGAGTGATCTAACGAACCTCGAAATCCAACATGTAATGGTACTACTACTAGTATAGTAGAATTGAGACTTATCAAACGGAAAAATGAATGTTTTTTAGATGAGCCCTATAAACCCTAGTGGGTGCGTACTCCGTAAAAACAGAATTTTCCAAAACTAAGTCGCTCCCTTTCATGAATTCTGTAGTATACTCCTGCGTCGACGCTCCCTTTCATGAATTCTGTACTTCCTGTCGCCGACATGTGGGACATATAGCAACCGGGTCGATGTGTCAAGCACCAAATAACAGTGCAGAACAGCAGGGGGACGCACCCCACTCGTACCGGCCCAGTAGTAGTGATGAGAAATGAGATGTCAAATCACAATGCCACACTTTCCCAGACGGACGAAGCAACCATTATTTCACACTTCGGTTCGCCATCATCTCAAACCACGTACTAGTATTGCTTCTGCCTCAAGAGGGACACGCGCATCGCCTTGGTACATCATGACACATGGGACCGCATGACAGGCCATGCTCCCCCGCCGATCGCTCGGTAAAATCACCTCATTTTTACTATAGTTCCTCCGTATCGGTTTACTACATGGCATGCACGTCGTTCTAGGTTGAGAATTTAACTGGCTATATATGTGATGAACAATACTCTAGCCTTTTAAAAAATGTATACTTTTGTACAACAGTACTATCGATGGATTGCGCCATGGAGCAAAAATTGAAATTAAAAAAAGGTGGTACATACAGAGAGCGCTCGTCGCCAAATTATGCATATAGTACTATTAAAAAGGCTAGTCACAATAATGGTGTCCAGCACAACCCACCCCTCAAATAAAACTAAGAGGGTGCTTGGATACGTTTTAGTCCCATGACTAAAAGTAGTGGGACTAAAACATGCTAGCCTCACCCATGCTTGGATCCAAATACTAAGAAGGCTAAAATCAAGTTAATGAGCATTTATTATCCTCCAAACCCTCCAATCCAGAACTCGCCTATGTTAAAGCAGAGGAGTTAAATGAGTAGAGAGAGGACTAATCCACATTTTAGTAGGGGTACCCCTGACTAAATTTTTTTAGTCTCAAGACTAGTTTTAGCCCCTCTTTAGGCTGGTCGTAATGGTAGTATCATAACTAGTATCATGCATGCCAACTAGGCAATTTTGATGAGGTGTCATAGTATTAAATGAAGAAAGAGAGGGTGGAGTATCATATCATGATACCGTATCATAATAAATGCTATGCTACTTTGTGTCATGCATGGCAATAAATAGAGTACTACATGATACTAATATGTGATACTATGCATTAGGGAGGTAGTATCATACACTAGTATCATATGCATGATACTAGTATATGATACTCCCCATTACAACCAGCCTTAGTCAGGGGTGCTTGGAACTTTAGCCTCTTAAAGAGACTATTTTTAGTCAGACTAAAATAAGTCCCTTGGATCCAAGCACCCTTTAAGCATCCTGGAATTCTTTGACAAAACTAAGCACCCTGAAATTGTTTGACAACTAAACTGCTGGCTATATGATGTTGGCCGTATATATTGTACGTATATAATGTGAAGAAACGAGTGGTAGTACTATGCCAACTAGAAGATGAAATGTAAGAAATACTAGTATGTACGTACTGAAGAGTTAAAGTAACGAGAAGAAACATAACATAGTTCTACAGGGGGCTCAGCACAACACACCCCTCAAATTAAATTAAGCACACCTGAAATTAAACTTTGCAACTATTCCGGTAGACACTGCATTAGAACCACCATGAGCAATGACACTGCCACCTTACTCGAAGTCCTCGTCCACGTCCTCGACTTCGTACTTGTCCCTCTTCCTCTTGGCCGATACTTCTTTGCTTGAACCACACACTTGGCTGTTGCTCTTCATCCAACCCTTGTAGATATTGAAGCAAAGGTAGCCATCCATTGCAGCGTAGTGGATGTGGTCTATATCTAGTACATTCCGCTGCCATGCATGACGATGAAACGTGTAATGAGGTTTCTCCAGTTTACCATACGAAGGATGAACCATGGCTCCTGCCAGGGTCAGCATTGAAGGACGACGAGAGGACACCAGTCGATTCTTCTGGAGGTTGAAGGTGTTGCCTACAACGAGGCCTATCCGATGCAGGACTTCTTTGTCGTTACCAAAGTCTACAGTAACAAATTTGACTAGGTTGCTCTCGAGGAAGTCCTTAAAATCCTAGCACTCAACGTCGGCATGGCATATGTGGTAGACCAAGCATAAGTCATGCACGCAAACCTGGATCACGGCGGGCTTCTTCCTCTCTTCGTCCTTTAGATCCTTCTCTCGTCCCAGGACTGTGGTGTACTCAACATCTAGCCCAGCGACCCACTCATCATCTGAGTCTTCGAACATGCGTCTGAAGCGAGAAAGGCATCTGTTGGTGTCAAAACCGGCGGATCTCGGGTAGGGGGTCCCGATCTGTGCGTCTAGGCTGGATGGTAACAGGAGGCAGGGGACACGATGTTTTACCCAGGTTCGGTCCCTCTCGATGGAGGTAAAACCCTACGTCCTGCTTGATTAATATTGATGATATGGGTAGTACAAGAGTAGATCTACCACGAGATCGAAGTGGCTAAACCCTAGAAGCTAGCCTATGGTATGATTGTTGATGTGTATGTTGTCCTACGGACTAAAACCCTCTGGTTTATATAGACACCGGGTAGGGTTAGGGTTACATAGAGTCGGTTACAATGGTAGGAGATCTGCATATCCGTATCGCCAAGGTTGCCTTCCACGCTAAGGAAAGTCCCTCCCGGACACGGGACGAAGTCTTCAATCTTGTATCTTCATAGTCCAGGAGTCCGGCTGAAGGTATAGTCCGGCTATCCGAACACCCCCTAATCCAGGACTCCCTCAGTAGCCCTTGAACCAGGCTTCAAGGACGACGAGTCCGGCGCGCATATTGTCTTCGACATTGCAAGGCGGGTTCCTCCTCCAAGTACTTCATAGAAGGTTTTGAACACAAAGATAGTGTCCGGCTCTGCAAAATAAGTTTCCACATATTGCCATAGAGAGAATAATATTTACACAAATCTAAACTGCTGACGTATTCCGTGGTGCGACATCACACCACGGCCAAGCTTTTATTCGAACCGTTTTACTGTCCCATCTCAACGCGTTATGCGAGGCGGTTTTCTTGGCACGTCTTGTTAAAGCAGAGATCGTGTCCCCTTATTCCGGGATTCTCATCAATACGGGCGTGGGTAACCCAACCGCGCCATCGATTACGGCGCTTGGAGATAAGCAAGTTTTATCAGGCTGGTGGGGACATGTAGCTGCATCCACCCATATAAGGGGATAAAGATCCACCTTTTCACCTACGCCTTCTTCCTCCTTTGCCTATCCATTCTTGCGCACTCGAGCTCCAGCGCCCAAGTCCGCACTCCTCACCTCAACCTTCTCCAGCCATGTCCGGAGTGGGAGGCAAGTGGATGGTCTCCTCCGTCACGGAGGGACATATCAAAAAGCTGAGGAAGGCCGGATACCTGTCTAACGACATCGCATACCGGCTCCCCGAAAAGGGGCAGCTCAACCCCACCCCTAGGCCCCATGAGAGGGTGGTGTTCCTCCCCCATTTCCTCCGTGGATTGGGCTTCCCTCTCCATCCATTTGTCCGGGGGCTCGTGTTCTACTACGGCCTGGATTTCCACGATCTGGCCCCGAACTTCATCCTCAACATCTCGGCGTTCATCGTCGTGTGCGAGGCCTTCCTCCGCATCTGCCCCCATTTCGGCCTATGGCTCAAGACTTTCAACGTCAAGCCGAAGGTGGTGCGTGGCAGCCAGGCGGAGTGCGGAGGCGCCATGGTGGGCAAGATGGCCAACGTCCTCTCGCTCGAGGGCTCCTTTGTGGAGACCCTGAAGGGGTGACAATCGGGGTGGTTTTACATCACCGAGCCACGCGACGCCGAATGGGTCGCACCCCTCGAGTTCCGGTCCAGACCCCCAACGCGGCTCACGTCCTGGAAAGAGACGGGCCTGTTGTGGGGTAAAAAAGGAGAGCTGACCGGACTCCAAACATGCGTCAAAACCCTGGTGGACAAGAATCTCAAACTTGTCAATGTAGTCCAGGTTATGCTCATCCGCTTGATCCTCCCATGCCAACAACGGGCTTTCAACCTATGGGAGTTTGACCCGGAGCGGCACCAAACTCTGAACAGGCTCTTCGACACGATGTACGAAGATGCCTGGAAGGTGCTTTTCAAGGGCGCCGTGGCTCCCGCATCTGCTACTGAGGATCGCGGATTCAGCGCACAACGTCATGCTCTTGCGGTAAGCTGTTCTTTTCTTTTACAGGGTATCAGTTTTTCATAGTTTGACTCCATGCGGGATCTAAGCTCCCTTTCCTTTGACAGGATTGGCAGGTGACGTCCGAACAAATCAACTGTCCGGCTCCTTTGCCCGAAGGCCCAGCGGACGCTCACCCGGCGAAGCTGCTGGCTCCGGCACCCTATGTGGTGCCGGAGAAGAAGGTCAAGAAGAAGACCACGGGGACTCGAAAGAGTGCCCGCCTCCCGGAGGTGTCGGATTCATCATCCGACGAATCCAAGACGCACTCCTCCCGCGAAGACGAGGAGGAGGAAGAAGAGACCCCTCCCCCTCCAGCGGGGGAAGGGAAGAAAAGGAAGGCCGCCCCAACTGGGGAGCCCGAAGGGTCCAAGAAGGGGAAAACCCTTCCTCCGGACTATTCCACCGACGCCGATGACGGCGGAGAGGAGTGGGCGCCCAGGGCCAAGCCCCTGGCCAATTCGTAAGTATCCGGATACTAGAGTAATTCATAGTGTTCATTTACTGCACAACTTTCCCTTACGTCGAATATGTTTATGCAGCCCACCCAAAGACCGGCTCGACGCATCGTCGAGTGGCTCACTGGACTCGTCGGATGTGAACTCACTTCCGACGGCTTCCTCCCCCCGCCCTACGGACGACATCGAAGTGTTGTCCCGACAGGTTCCATGCCGGGGGGAGGTGGTCCTGGAGGCGCCGCAAGGCGACCTCCCGGACTCCAGGAGTAAAGGGGATGAAACCCCCCAGGGCTCCAAGTCCGGCCCTAGGCCGGACACCGCTCCAGAACCTTCAAAGGTTCCAGAGTCCGGCAGGCGACCTTCTTCCAAGAGGAGCAAGCCCGCTGTGCCGGTGACCTCCGTCCAACCGGAGGCCCCGGACAATATGTTGGAGGCGTTCCAAGGCGCCTCCATCGATGAGGGGCACCGCACTATTATGAGTGCGGTGATCCAGAAGGTTCAGCCCGCCAAGAGCGGACTGACTGAAGCTTGTACTCGCCTTTTAACAGGCTTTGAGGTAAGTAAAGAATGTGTAAATAATATTACGGCATAGACAGTAGCCCCTGATGCTCTATTTGGCGTTCGGGAAGAAAAGCCGAATAGAGGATCAATTAAGATTCGCAGGAGTCTAACAAAAAGGAGTCAATATGCGTATGCAGGCTTCTCTTCTTGCGTCCGCCGCACTGACTACGGAAGTGGACACGCTAAAGCAGGACCTCGAGCGGTCCGAGCAAGAGCTCGGGCGTGCCAAGAAGCAGCTCGAGGACAATGAAGGTAAGAAATACCTTGTGTAAATAGATATATAAAAAAGGTGCAATTGCAAAAAAAATGACAGGACTATCGTGGTTATTGTAGGGTCCACGTCTGTGGTGGCGACCCTTAAGCAGGCGCTGGATGAGGCCGAGAAGAGGGCAGCCTTGGAGCGCACCAAGCGGGAGAGGTATGAGGCCGAGGTTGGCAAGGTGCGGCAAGAGCTCCAGGCTCTCATGGAAAAACATGAGAGTTTGGAGCTTGACTCAAAGACGTGAGCGTCCGAGCTCGCGGTGGCTATTGAAAATGCCAAGTCAGCCAAGGCCGAATCCCAGAAGACCCTCCAGGAGTTGGATGATGTGAAGAAGATATCGGCAGGTAAGGCATTTTTTATGCAAAGCAAACACATAAACGTGAGTTACCTATTACTTACCCGAATCTGGAGCTCTCCAGGAGCATCTGTAGATCTTCCCCGGAGTGTATCCGATGCCGCCGCATTCTATCGAGCCGAGGAGGGCAGCTCGACGAAGAAGGTGTTCTGGTCTCAGTACGCTGAGGCCGGACACCCCGTGCCCCTGAGCGACCAGCTGAAGCAACTAGTCGAGCTCCACAAGGCGGCCGAACAGGCCATGAAGGGCCTCATAGTTCGCTGTGGCCTGGAGAGGCTCAGCCTGGGAGCTATTTCGGGCTGGTGCGGCGGCTGGTGGAGGCCTGTCCAAGGCTCGAAGTCATCATGCGCTCCGTCTGCATTGAAGGTGCCCGTAGGGCCCTTGCCCGTGCTAAGGTGCACTGGGGCAAGCTGGATGCTGAGAAGCTTGTGAAGGACGGGCCACCGCCGGGGTAAGAGTATCGCAAGCCCGAGAATTACTATAAGGATGTTCTGAAGGGTGCCTGCCTTGTGGCGGATGAATGTTCTATGGATGTAAGTTTTGCATAAAACTCGCTCGTTTTGTCCTGTGCGCTGAAAACTTGTTCATATGCGCTAAGCAATGCTGTTTGAATTTAAAATATTACCATCTGTGCGGCTGTTTATCAATTCTGAGAGATGGCGAGTCGTCGGCTTCTGCCCCCGTGCCGCTAGTGCTGGGGTATTCAGGGATAGACCTGAGCGCTCTTTTTCCCATGTTTGGGTCCTTCGAGGGAGGCGCTCAGCCCAACGAACAAGGCAATCGAACTATAAAGCGTGAACACTCTCACTTAGCCATAGAATTCTATAATTTTAAATTTCGGCGAAGCCCCTAGTATTCGGAAGACCGAGTTCGGGGCGCTATCCACGCCTTGGCCGGACAGAGCCGGCTCCTCGCCCTAAGCGGCATAAGTCGTTAGGGACTTGAAAAACCTCTTGAATAGCGACCAGCTCTCGCTTCATCATGATAATCAGTTTTAGCTTTCTCCACTGAGGTGCTCGACCCAGCTCAACCGGGGCACAATCCAGTGGTTCTCCTAGTGCTACCTTAGCCGATATAGCGGAACGTAAGGCACCAAAACATAGGAGCCGGGCAAACCCAACTATTGACCCAAGACATGATTCAAAGCCGATGCATATAATGCTATAAGTTCGGGGTGCCGCACTTGTTAAAGTGTTCGGACTTCTCACACGATATTGAGGGGTACTAAAGCCCCTGGCGTATTTTGGCCGTACCAATGTGTACGGGTGCAACATGTCGTTAAGGAACATATATAAAGAAAAAAAAGTAATGCAAAAGTAGACGAAAGCTATGCATTTTTTATTAAAAACGGCTGTGATCAAAGCAGAACGATACAAATAATGCGATAAGTGGAAAGTTGGACTAGTTAACATGTCCGTTCCAGGGGCAAGCTGTGGAATAGTATGCGGAACGAGTATACTGCTCGTAATAGAGACCACCTGGGAGTTCTGTAGTGCGGTGTGGCTTGTCTGCTTCCCTGGTTCTTGCATCGTTTGTGCGGCAATTGAACTGCCGAACAGGCCTTCAGAAGGATGAAGTCCTGAAAGTAAGAGAAAATTAAAAAATCAGCAGCCCTTGGTACGGTTTAAGCCGTGTTTTGGGCGTGCCGTGATGGTGCCCGTCCCCCTGTGCCCATGGTATCTCTAGAGCGTAGTTATGTACGCGAAGTACTGGCGTCGCCTTTGTGCGAGGGTTGGGGTTGGGCCCGCATTGCTACGCCTGCTCAGATCGTGCCAGGCGGTTTTGTTGTAGGTTAGTCTGGGCGTGCTTGACGGTGTCCGGTCGTTTAGTGGCCGGACTGGAGAACTGCCTGGAGAGGCTGCTTTGAACTTCTGTTGCAAGGGCCGCCGTGTGCTCCTCCATTCGGAGGGAGTGTTTGGTGTTTCCATTGACCGTAATTACTCCTCGAGGGCCTGGCATCTTGAGCTTAAGGTATGCGTAATGTGGTACCGCATTGAACTTAGTGAATGCGGTTCGTCCGAGCAGTGCGTGATAGCCACAGCGAAACGGGACTATGTCGAAGATTAACTCCTCACTTCGGAAATTATCCGGAGATCCGAAGACCACTTCAAGTGTGACTGAGCCTGTACAGTTGGCCTCTACACCTGGTATTACGCCTTTAAAGGTCTTTTTGGTGGGCTTAATCCTCGAGGGATCTATGCCCATGTTCCGCACTGTATCCTGGTAAAGCAGGTTCAGGCTGCTGCCGCCATCCATAAGGACTCTAGTGAGATGAAATCTGTCGATAATTGGGTCTAGAACCAATGCGGTGAATCCACCATGACGGATGCTAGTGGGATGGTCCCTTCGGTCAAAGGTGATCGGGCAGGAGGACCATGGGTTGAACTTTGGGGCGACTGGCTCTACTGCGTATACGTCCCTTAACGCACGCTTCCGTTCCCTTTTGGGGACATGGGTTGCGTATATCATGTTCACCGTCCGCACGTGTGGGCGAAAACCCTTCTGTCCACTGTTGTTCGGCGGCCGTAACTCATATTTAGTTAGTCAAATGGATGACCTAGAACTACGTGCAGGCCCTATAAACCGAGACGCCTAAAAATAAAAAAACCGAGACGGAGAGGGTAGTTCAGCACGTATCTTTTTAGATCCATATAGTCGGGATTCACCAAGGAGCTAAACCAAGTGGTAGGCTGCTCCTGTCGTGTTGGCGTAGCAACTCAAGCAGGGTCAGTCCGCACACGAAATGGCAGCACACTTAACAGGACCCCTTTGGCCGACATGTGGCTCATCCACCGTCTTGTTCCACGTGCGATGCACCAAATTACAGTTCAGAGCAGCAGTTGGAATTGGAGGCACCCCGGTCGTAGCGCCGCAGTAGTAGAAAATGAGCGACGAGGGGTCAAATCACAAAGCCCCACCTTTCCCGCATTAAGCTGGACGGACGAAGCAACCATCATTTCACTCTAGGGTGCAAGAGCATAAAGAAAAGAGAAAACAATGATGCGTGCGGCAGCTACCTAGGGCACCCTAGGATAGGGGTCTCCACTACAGATCCTTTTTTTGAAAGCGCCTCCACTACAAATCGGCTTCTCTCTCGTCAAGAAAACTGATGATGAGTGCGGCGGTAGGGTTTGTACGAGTACTACGGCGTGCGGGGCCATGCCGTAGTAAACGGGTTCGAGCCGATGCCTTAAATATGTGTGGGCCGCTTGGTTTTACGGGAACGAGGCATCATTTTGGGTTTGGGGACCAGTGGAGATATAGTACGTAAAAAAAATTGTAGACGTAGGTTCGACCGAAAGGCAATGATGCATGGGCCCTGCATTTTGATATACCCGGGGCCGCGTGAAATTTTCTACTCTACTCAAAACTAGTAAGGTACACATGTATTGAACGCATGAGATTTCGAAACCAAATTATGAATAAATACACACTATAGGATGTAAAGCTTTGAGTCATATATGCATGATGTAGATCTTCGTTTAGTTCTTATAGTTCATCTCATTCAAAATCAATAAGTTTTATAAAAATGTTAAGATTCATGGGGTTGTGCATTGTACTCCCTCCGTTCCAAAATAGATGACCCAACTTTGCACTAACTTTGTACAAAGTTAGTGCAAAGTTGGGTCATCTATTTTGGAACGGAGGGAGTAAATCATAAAGTAAAAAACAAATAATGGCAATTCATTTAGAAAAAAAATAATCAATTATGATACAGAAGATTCTAGAACAAAGGAGAAGTGCTTGTGTTTTGAGGTTTGTGCATTATGCTTAAGTTCAACCATGGAGTCTTCTAAATTGTACATGTGGCAGATCTGGTGGAATGTTGATGATATCCAACGGCCAGTAGTGCTTGGATTTGCCTATCTCTGCACTGTCGGGTTAGCTTCACCCAGCGACCATCTTTCAAAGTTATTGGCACACTATATAGTTCTTGTGCCATAGTTGCATGTTTTGGAAAAAAGCTACTAGTGGGTTGTACTATCTATTTAGGAATAGAAGATGTATACATGGAAGTTGTAGGGAAAGAGATGACATGGAGCATCTCAATTCCTTTGAGTAGGGATTGGAAAAGAGATGTCATTTGGTTCACATCATAGGAACTTTTCTATTGAATATAGAGATGACATGTTTCTCAATTCCTATGAGGAGGGATTAGAAAAGAGATGTAATTTGGTTCATATCATAGGAACTTTTCTATTGAATATACACTAATGTTTATTTTACTTTGAAATTAAGGGAGTATAGGAATCCATTCATATGAACCAAGTGGATCTAAAGCTCCAGAAATGATATCATATTTATTTCCTTTGAATGTGGAGTATATGAATTTATTCCTATGAACCAATTGGCTCTAAAGGAAAAAATCCTATAAAAATCATATCATATAGAGTTCCTATGATATTCCTCGACACTAAAGGATGCTTGAAATTGCTGCGGGTGATACGATGGTCTTTCTTTGTAGACTCCTGTCGGGACCCCGATCCCAAGTCACATCGATCTAGCCGGTAACACCTCATATCACTTTGCGGCCTCACGCACGGTATTCCCACGATTGTCGCCTTACCCTGGCCCGGGACCGTTTGCGCCTTTTGGCTCACGTATATGATTGTGTCGCTAGCATCCATATGATAGAGAACCCGGGCCGACATGGCTAGTCGTGAACCCAAAGCGGCACTAACCTATGAGGACAAGCATACATGATTCACATCGAGCATGTCGGTCAGCAGCGTGTGAATCCGGGCTGTAGCACTGGGCTAATAGGACTCCGGGGAACCTGGGCTATAGCAGGCTAGGCAGGACTCTGGATGTCACCGCGTGACATTTCCCCGAAGGGACAGACACAGGAACGAAGTGAAACACATGTCGGCCAGTCAAGTGTCCTGAGCAGTAGTGCTGGGCTAGGAACGAAGTGAAACCAGGCTGTAGCGGACTACTATGGCTCAAGGAAGCACTAGACTACATTTCCCCATATGAGAGGCTACCAAGGATAAACAACTAGATTGTCGGATCCCACACATAGCAATACACGTCACACAAACGCATAACATGCAAGTATGTGTTGTACAACATGGCATCACAACATAACGCAACTCATATAGATAAAAGCCCAGAAGGGCCACATAGCATTAAATACAAACAGGGGTCACATGACCCATCATTCAGAGCATACAAGCAACGGAAGCATTACATGTCTGAGTACAGACAACTACAAAAGAAAAGGGCTAAGAAGCCTGACTATCTACAAGTCCCTCCCAAGGGTACAAGATCGTAGCTAAGGTAACAAGCTACTCGTCGAAGTCCAAGCGGTACTACTAGTGAGACAGATGTCTCACCTACAAAACATAAATAAAGCAAACGTGAGTACAAAGGTACTCAGCAAGACTTACATCAGATCCTATCATACATGCATTTGTATCAAGAAGGTAATGTGGGGTTTAGTTGCAGCAAGCCAGCTTTGACTCAGTGGCTATCCAGTTCTACGACAACGAGAAACTTCTTTGAGGTGAGCCAGCGCACACGAGTCCACTAAACACCACATCAAATACACTACTATGGATTCATCCTTGTCTCCTTACGAGAAGGTCATCCATAGCACTCACACTTGTCTTGAGCATTTTAGGGTATCCACTTTAAGTTGTCTATGTACCACGTAAGCATCCAAGAAGTCCATAACCGAGGACACGGCTATTCGCATATATCATGATAACCCTGCAGGGGTGTACTTCTTCACACACGCTCTCACCACTTATCACCATGTACACGTCATGTACCTTGGCAACCTTCAAGCGAAAGCCTGGCGAGGGTGTTGACCACGACCTGACTAATCGCACAAGACTCTAGTCCAGGTTTATCGCCTATTCGGGTTCCATCCGCAAGGAGATCCGGCCGGGGTGTCGCTCACGGCCCTAAACAATGTGTGCAGGGTTCCCAAGCCCACCTCGCCGGATGGATCTATGCTTGGTACACCGTGCCACTTGTGCCTAGTCTATCCCAAGCCCACCCGGCCGGGTGCCACTTGGTAGACTACTAACACTACCTACAAACACCGGAAACTATTTGCAACTCCTGGACAGAGATCAAGTTGGCTAATAAGTCGAGAGGGGCACTTAAGCATTCCAATGTGTGGTAGTAGCTAGTCATTGGACAACATACACGGAACTCAGTGCTTAAGGACGGCTCCAGTGAGACAACCCACCATGTACTCCTACATGGCCTCTCACCGCTACCTTTACCAAATCGTGTTCACACGCTTAACTCTCAGCACCAGAACATATTGTACCACTCCAATTCATTCCCGATGAATCGGACCTGACACAACTCTAAGCAATAGCAGGCATGGCATGGCAAGAACACAACATGGCTCAATCAACTCCTACACATGCTAGTGGGTTTTAACTATTTACTGTGGCAATGACAGGTCATGCAGAGGAATGGGTTCAACTACCGCATCATAAAGTAGCAGTTGAATCATTGTTGTCCTAATGCAATAAATGAGAGCAGGAGCGAGATAGTAGGATTGTATCGAAATGAACAAGGGGGTTTGCTTGCCTGGTAGATCAACAAGGAAGGCACTGCTCCTCAGACAGGTACTCTGGAACGGTCTCCGGAGTAGGACCTATCGAGAAGGAACAGTGTCGAAATCAAACACAATCATATGCAACAATATGATGCTTGGACATGGCATGAGAATGTGATGTGCTTTGAGCTAATGCATTTAGCATTCAACTTGGAAGAGGTCCATTTGAACCAAAGGTTCAAATGCAACTCTAAATTAAGTCCCTTTAAATGCCATAAGTGTGTTGTCATATACAGCATGTATAGGTTGGTTTGTCATGCATGAAAATGGTATAGATGGGTAAATTGAATTTTTCTGGTCATTTTTCATATATAAATTATTTCAATCTGAGCTAAGGTTGAATTTCTATGATTTTTGAAGTTTATATCATTTTCTGAAATTTCCTAATTTATTTTAGTACCAGAAAATGATATACTGCGTCAACACAGCGTCATGCTTACGTCAGCAGGTCAATGGCACTGACCAAGTCAAACCTGATGTGTGGGGTCCACACGTCAGTGACTCTGTTAGTTAACAGGGGGTTTAATTAGTCTAATTAGGATTAGTGGGCGCCGAGCCCACTGGTCAGCGACTAACTAGCTAACTAACCTAGGTTAATTAGTGTTAAACTAATACTAACTAAATGTCAGGGGGTGGCCCACGCGTCAGTGACACAAGGGGGAGGTCAAACTGGGCCCACCAGTCAACGGTCAGCGGGGTCAAACCCAGCGGCGCCTTGACGCCAGCGAGGCCCGAGACGGCGGCGCGGCTCGGAAAACGCCCACAGAGAACGGTTTTACTTGTGGTTTGCTTCTACGGCTAGCTGGCGATGCGGTGCATCTAATGGAGCGAACGAGAGTGTCACACCCTAGCTAGTTCATGCATTAGAGTGTTGCATCATGTCTATTCTTTCATCAGAAACCTGAAATGGGGATGACAGAACCCCCAGCCCCCTCTGAAACCAACTAGGGTTTACTAAAAAACTTTTTCAATGAACCTGAAATGCCCTTCTAAAATGCCCATCATTTTTGTCTTGGTTCAGAACCTCTGCCAAAAGTGGTGCACATTTTCCTAGGTCATCTTAGGGTCTTTGAATTAAATCATAGATATTTGAATTTGGGCATTTAAAATTATATAAAATATTTCAAATGCTCAAATATCTCCAAACTAAAATGTTTCATGTTGGAAATAATCCAACTATGGACCAGGAGTAGTTTGGTGATTTTAGGAGTTGCCTAAGTATTTTTAATAATTCAACAAAGTTGCAGAGGAATTAAAAAAACAGAAAACAGGAGAAATAACAAAAAACTTACCTGGCGCCCAGCACCCGGCCCACCTGCCGGCCCAGCCCAGCGCCGCGCCAGCGAGCTGCTTGCCGGCCAGGCAGGCAGGCAGGTGCCCGACGGCGGCCGCAGCGTGCGCCAAGCAGCTGGCCGTCGCCCTGCTTCACCTCCTCACCTCGTTGCTGGATGGATGAACTCCACGCCGAGCCGTGAACCCCCAGGACACCTCCATTCTCGCCCAACTCCTCTCTCTCGCGCTCCCCCGCCATGGCCGACGCCATCGCCGCCACCCCTCGCAGTAGCCACGCCCTCCGTCAACCCCACGCCGTGCCTCCGTGTCCAGGAGCTCCGCCACCCTCCTCTCCTTCGAGCAAGCCGAGCCCCGAGCGCTCGCAAGGCCCGAGTCCACTGCATCGACCTCGACCGAACCGCCGTCGCCGGAGATCCCCTTCAACGCCGTCGTCGCTCCGGCCCGTCCCCGGACGCACCAAGTGCTTCATCGAACTCCCCGTGAGCTTAACCATCTTCCCCTCCCTTCTTTTCTTGCTCCCGAGCTGTGTAGTGACCTCCCGGAGCTCAACCGCACCCACCGCCGCGGAGCTCGTCGCCGACGTGCTCCCGGTCACCCTCCGGCCACAACTTGGTGTCCATCATGCTCACCACGTCACGTAGCACCTAACCAGCTACTCCACGCACCTCACCGACCCCTCTAGCATCAAGTTCGCCCTCGGCCGAACTCCGGTGGCCGCCAAAGTCGTCGCCGGCGCCAACTCCGGCCACCCCGA
Source organism: Triticum dicoccoides (assembly GCF_002162155.2). Classification (NCBI taxonomy): domain Eukaryota; kingdom Viridiplantae; phylum Streptophyta; class Magnoliopsida; order Poales; family Poaceae; genus Triticum; species Triticum dicoccoides. The sequence continues at coordinate 521,225,784 of NC_041386.1, forward strand.
CCCCAACGGACTCCACCAAGAGCTGCGGCTCCTCCTCAGCTCCACTCCGATGGCCTCCGCGACTCGTTTGGTTGCCGGAACGGCCAAAACCACTTCCGCCGCCGCGTCGGGCTCGCCGGCGGCTAAACACCGGTGCAGCCGACCTGGCTTTGGCCACGGGTGGGCCCTGGTTGACTCCGATGAGTCAATGACAGGTGGGGCCCAGCCCTGTTAACTAAATAGGGTTAGTTTTAATTAAACTTTAAACTAAACTAATTACCCTGACACCCTGGACCCACAGTTAGGTTTGACCTGGACGTCTCCGTTGACCCTGACGTCATTCTGACGCATGGCTGACGCAATAAATTAATTTCTGGATTTATTCTAATACAGGAAATTCCAGAATATAGTTTAAACTTCAAAAATTCATAACTTTTAATCTGTAACTCCAAATCAAATAAGTTATATATGAAAAATGATCAGAAAAATCCAATATATCCATCTGTACTGTTTTCATGCATGATTAAACAAGTTAACTTGCTGTTTAATGCAGAACAAGATAAAACACTTTAAAGGGCCATGTATGAGTTTGAAATTTGAATCTTTGGTTCAAATTGGTTCAAACCCTTCTGGTCTTAGTTGCATTAGCCCAACACACTCATATTGCCATGTTTCATGCATGCATCATATTGTCGCACATTGTTTGGTGATGGCTGTGTATCGGTGTTCTTTGCGGCAGGTTCTGCCTCCGAGGAGTACCGTGATTACCCTAGCGAAGAACCATATCAGTGCATCGAACCATCAGGCAAGCAACCAACCATTTGATCATATCGATACAATCCCATGTTCTGGCTCCTGCTCTCTTTACTGCATTAAGGCAACGCGTTTCAAACTGCTGTGTGCTACGGTAGTTGAACCCATTTCCTCTGCATGACCTGTCATTGCCACAGTAACTAGATGAAACCCACTAGCATGTGTAGGAGTTGATTGAGCCATATGTATGTGTTGTTCCTACCTTGCTATGCCTGTTATGCTTAGAGTCGTGTCAGGTCTGGTTCATCTGGGTGATGGGCTAGAGTGAAATGATTATGTCGGTAATGAGAGTGGTGTGGTGAACACGATTTGGTAAAGGTGTCGATGAGAGGCCATGTAGGAGTACATGGTGGGTTGTTTCATTGAAGCCGTCCTTAAGCACTGAGATCTGTATGTTTGATTTAAGATTCAGCTACTACCATGCATTGGGCCCGAAACCAATGGACCCTCTCGACTTCTTAATTACCCTAGTTCTCTGTCCAGGAGTTGCAAGTAGTTTCTGGTGTTTGTAGCCTACTGGAGGCCGTGGACAGCGCTGACCATAGGGGTGGGCTGTGATGCGGTAGGTACATGGCCGGGTATGTCGGGCACCCGTTAGGTGTCTCGGAACCCTGTTCACATCGTTTGGGGCTGTGAGCGAAACCTCGGCCGGATCTCCTCATGGATGGAACCCGAATAGGCGATAAACCTAGACTAGAGACTTAGGTGATTAGGTAGGTCGTGGCCGACACCCACGTTGGGCTTCCGCTTGAAGGTTGCCGAGTACATGTCGTGTAAACGACGGTAAGTGGTGAGAGCGTGTATGAAGAAGTACACCCCTGCAGGGTTATCATGATCTATTTGAATAGCCACGTCCGCGGTAAAGGACTACTTGGTTGCCTATACAGTTCATAGACAAGTAAATGGAAACTACTAAAAGCCTCAAGATAAGTGTGAGTGCCGAGGATGGCTAGCGTGTATGAAGAAGTACACCCCTGCAGGGTTATCATGATCTATTCGAATAGCCGCGTCCGCGGTAAAGGACTACTTGGTTGCCTATACAGTTCATAGACAAGTAAATGGAAACTACTAAAAGCCTCAAGATAAGTGTGAGTGCCGAGGATGGCTCTTCCGTAGGAAGACGGAGGTGGATCCTCGGTAGTGTATTGAAGTGGTGAGTAGTGGACTCGTGTGCGCAAAACCATTTCAAGATGGAGTATCGTAGGATAGCCTAGCCAAGAGTCAAAGCTGGCTTGCTGCAATAACTCCACCAACCCTTCTTGATAATGTGCATGTATGTAGGATCTGATGTAAGTCTTGCTGAGTACCTTTGTACTCATGTTGCTATAATTTACATTTTTACAGAAGACGCTGCAACCCCTTCTGATGGGTTCTTCGTAGACGTTGACATCAATGAGTAGGCTAAGGCCCAGGTGGTGATCCTGAGCTTGTGAAGGACCACGTAGTATAGCTAGGCTTTCCAAGCCTCTTTTATTTTACTAGTTGTCTATACTCAGACAAGTTACTTCCGCTGCTGGTTTGTATGACTGTATGACTTGAATGCTGGGTCGTGTGACCCGTACTTATGTGTATGTTATGTATGGCTCTCTGAGCCTTAAATAAAGTACTTGTGTCGTAGAGTCATGTTGTGATGCCTTGTTGTATTTGCACATATCGAGCATATTGTGTGTGTGATTGAAATGCTTGGTATGTGTGGGATCTGACTATCTAGTTGTTTATCTTTAGTATCCTCTCTTACCGGGAAATCTCTCCTAGTGTTATCACTGAGCCATGGTATCTGGCTACTGCTCCGGAACACTTAGGCTGGCCGGCATGTGTCCTTCTTCGTTCCTATGTCTGTCCCTTCGGGGAAATGTCACGCATTGAGTACCGGAGTCCTGTTAGCCCGCTACAGCCCGGTTTACCGGAGTCCTGCTAGCCCAGTGCTACAGCCCGGACCCACTTGCTGATGACCGACACGTTCGATGTTGGGTCATGGATGCCTGTCCCTGTAAGTCTGTGCCACTTTGGGTTCACGACTAGTCATGTCAGCCCGGGCTCCTTATCATATGGATGCTAGCGACACTATCATATACGCGAGCCAAAAGGCGCAAACGGTCTCGGGCAAAGGTAAGGCGACACCCGTGGGGATACCTGTGCGTGAGGCCGCAAAGTGATATGAGGTGTTACAGGCTAGATCGATGTGACATTGAGTCGGGGTCCTGACAACGTTGGCATCAGAGCCGGACTGCCTGTAGGTTCTCCAAGCCAAACTGGTCAATGTTGAGTCTAGAAATTCTTTAGTTATATGTAGGGGAATTGTTTGTGGGTTGGAACGTAAGGCTCTTTTTACTCCTTTATCTTATGACATTCTGATCTGAGTCAGTCTATTCTTCCACCGGGGGTTAAGGAATTAGGATCTTTTCTCTCTATCAGGTTCACGTGTTACTAATCAGTAGTACCTTATAGGTTTGATGGATACAAGCCTAGTTCAGTTCTACTACCACATTATGTTGCTAGGATAGACTCAGAACTTTGATATGATGTTGTTGAGTGTGTATGAAATCCTTTGTCAAATGTCTCAAAATCCTTTTTGAGCATTTACAGCTGTTATGCTGTCGAAATTTTGCTAGAAATTCTAATGCCTTTGCATTATGGTCGTGCTTTCAGATGGCCACTCGCGACCTCAATCAAGTGGTTCGCCTGACTCGATGCCTAGATGTACCCAGCCATACTACCATGTTGGTCAGGGTAATGACTGAGGCTGGATACCGTTGGTATCCTGAGTACACGGTCGAGGAGCAATTTCGACACTTTAACCAAAGCCAGTATCTTTGCACTGTCAGGATATTTCCATCTTATCCTGGATCCACCGAGCCCCTTCACTGCTCCTATGGACTCGGGGTTACTATTGAGATGGCTGTGCAGGATGCCGCCTACTCTATGATGACCATCATGCGAGTCAGGACTGGCCTATTTCGGGACTCTGATTTCCGGTATATGCCAGCATCACTTCCGGGAGCACAAGGGTATCTCCAGGCTATCTATGCTGACCCCACTCAGGAGGATTCACGGACTCGCACTACTGCTGAGATGCTCGAGGATAAGGACCGTGAAAATCGGGCCTTGAGGCTAGAGCTTTTCAATACCCGTGCTGACCATTGGGCCACTTTGACTCGGTTTGCACCGGCTGTGCAAGCTGGATATTCGGATATGCGCGATCTCTATCCTGTGAGATCTGCTCTGCCAGACGTGATGGGTTGGCGTGATGTAGGAGGCATCACCCCACCTCGCGGTCCCCGCAGGCCACCGTCTGTTGGTCCAAGACCTCATCCTAGCCCCTATGGTCCACAAGCTCCGCGAGATCGTCTGTTCCCGGATGATCATGTTGAGCTTCCAGGCTATGGAGGTGACTTCTACGAGGACTACTACGGATCGGTCTGAGTTAGTGGTAGTATCACTAGTTCGTACTAGCGGTGTCGTCTATCGTCCTGCGTGACTCGTGGGATATGACCTAGTTTGTACCGCTTTCCGGAGGTGTAGAAAAATAATGTATAGGAGCTCGGAGTGCCTCCGATGTGATGTAATCTTCCTTTCACCGTAATAGTACCTTGTTTGGTCTTGTACTAAACCTTGTATGGTGTGTATGACGATGGAATAAAAGAAGCAGTTTCTGTATCTACCATGTCATGCGGATGATCATCTTGCATTCTGAGTTATTCCTTACATTCTGTATTCTATGTCGGAATCTTATCATTCTGACTAAATCATTGTCTTGTTTACCTAGGATGGTCAACACGCGCAATAACCCTGTTTCCCAAGAGCAGGCCGAAGGCAATGAAGTCGGGAATGCAAACCCGCCTCACCCTCCTTCCCTAGCCGAAGTTATGCTGGAAGCCAAGAGAAACAAGCGGGAGACCAACCGTTTGTTGGAGCGTATTGAACAGAACACAGCACACCATCAGAGGACTAACTTGGTGTCACTCAGTGATTTCATCAAGTTACATCCACCCACGTTCCACCACTCCGTCGAGCCTCTCGACGCTGATGACTGGCTTCGCAGTATTTCTCACAAACTGCGCTCCGCGCTAGTAGCTGAGGCTGACAAGGTCACCTTTGCTGCATATCATCTTGAAGGCCCCGCCAGTCTCTGGTGGAAGAATTATGGAGCTATGCGCCCAGCGGACCATGTCACTACTTGGGCTGAATTCAGCGAGGCTTTCCGTGAACATCACATTCCGGAGGGTCTCATGGACCGTAAACGTGAGGAATTTTGCAGTTTCACTCAAGGCCGACTCTCTGTGGATGCTTACAGCAGGGAGTTCGGTAACCTCGCACGATATGCAACTGAGGAAGTTTCTACTGATGCCAAGAAGCAAGCAAGGTTCCGTAAGGGACTTAGTCCTGAGCTTCGCCGCGACCTCCGTCTGCATGAGTGCACATCTTTTCAGAAGCTTGTTAACAAGGCCATCAGTGCTGAGACTGGTCAGACTGATTATGACGCAACACGCAAGCATGGCAGTGAGATGGGTTCCTCATCCGGTGCTGGTCCTCAGAAGCGCCGCGTGTGGGTGCCTAACACTGCCCTGCCACCCAGGTTCACACCGAGGCCATCCTTCCAGGCGCCTCGCCCCGTTCAACAGTTTGCACCAGCCAAGCCCTATGGTGGTCCAACCAACAATGCTCCTCCACGCACCAGTTCCGTGACTTGCTTTAAGTGTGGGGAATCTGGCCACTATATGCGCGAGTGTCCCCAGACCAACCCCAACCAATCTGCTAAAGCTGTTGGCCGTGGCAAGCCGACAGGGAAAGTGTTCTACGCCAAGCCGGCCACCGCTGCACGTGGCCATGTCAACTGTATCTCTGCCGAAGAAGCTCAAGAGGATCCCAACGTCGTTCTCGGTACGCTCCTTGTTAATTGCCACTCGGCATCTGTTCTTTTCAATACAGGAGCTTCTCATTCATTTATATCCGAGAACTATGCTCGCTTGCATAACACCGCATTCTGTGACATGCCTTCTACCATGGAAATTTCCACTCCCGGTTCTAGATGGCAAACCTCCATGGTAAGTCATGGAAATGAAATCCAAGTCGACAGACTTGTTTTCCTTGCATCTTTGATAGCTCTTAAATCTTCAGATATTAATATCATCTTGGGTATGGACTGGATGTCAGCCCATCATGCCAAAATTGATTGCTTCTCTAGGACTGTTCAACTCACCCATCCTTCGGGGAAGGTAGTCAATGTCTTGACCCGAATAGCCAAGCGACAGTTATATTCTCTTAACGCCAGCCCTTTGCCAGACCTTGAGGACGTCCCGGTAGTCCGTGACTTTCCGGATGTCTTCCCAGAGGAATTGCCAGGTGTTCCACCTGACAGGGATGTTGAGTTCGTAATAGACCTTATTCCAGGAACCGTCCCGATTGCTGGAAGACCCTATAAGATGGCACCACTAGAACTAGCCGAGCTTAAGAAACAACTCGATGAGTCCTTGAAAAAGGGTTTCATCCGACCTAGTTCATCTCCGTGGGCTTGCCCCGTCCTCTTCGTCAAGAAGAAGGATGGTACGGATCGGATGGTCGTAGATTATCGACCTGCCAATTTGGTCACCATCAAGAACAAATATCCGCTCCCCAGGATCAACGATCTGTATGATCAGCTCGCTGGATCCTCAGTCTTCTCCAAAATGGATTTGAGGTTGGGCTACCATCAAATCAAAATCAGGAACGGGGACATTCCTAAAACGGCCTTTGTTACTCGTTATGGCCAATACGAGTACACCGTCATGTCCTTCGGTTTAACCAACGCTCCAGCCACCTTTTCTCGGTTAATGAACTCAATCTTCATGGAGTATTTGGATAAATTCGTCGTGGTTTACCTCGATGATATACTCATCTACTCCAAGAACGAGGAAGAACATGCCGAACATCTAAGACTAGTGTTGAAGAAACTTCGAGAGCATCGTCTTTATGCCAAATTTTCTAAATGTGAATTTTGGTTGTCAGAAGTGACCTATCTGGGTCATGTAATATCTGGTAAAGGTATTGCTGTTAACCCTGAGCGAGTTCAAGCCGTCCTTAATTGGACTCCACCTGAATCGGTCAAGCAAGTTCGGAGTTTTCTAGGCTTAGCGAGCTATTGCCGTCGCTTTGTCGAAAATTTCTCCAAAGTCGCGAAACCTCTAACCGAACTCCTCAAGAAAGATAAAAAATTCGAGTGGACTCCACAATGTGAGCACAGCTTTCAGGAACTGAAAAGACGCCTGACATCTGCTCCCGTACTGGTACCGCCAGATTTCTCTAAGGACTTTGTTATCTACTGCGACGCCTCGCGACAAGGACTAGGCTGTATTCTCATGCAAGATCGACACGTAATTGCTTACTCTTCACGGCAATTGCACCCACATGAGGAGAATTATCCTACTCATGATCTAGAGCTTGCAGTTGTAGTCTATGCACTTAAAACCTGGCGACATTACCTCCTCGGTAATCGTTGCGAAATATTCACTGATCACCAAAGTCTGAAGTACATCTTCACCCAACCGGATTTGAATCTCAGGCAAAGACGTTGGGTCGAGTTGATCACAGATTTCGACTTAGGAATAACTTACACCCCAGGGAAAGCCAACGTCATGGCTGATGCGCTAAGTCGTAAATCTTATTGTAACAACCTGATGTTACAACAAAGTCAACCACTTCTCCATGAGGAATTTCGGAAACTTAATCTCCACATTGTTCCTCAAGGATTCCTTTCCACCATGGTGGCGAAACCTACTCTTATGGATCAGATCATCAAAGCACAGAAGGTAGATCCGGGAATTTCCCGCATCAAGAGAAACATCAAGAAAGGAGTTGCGAATTGTTTCTCCATTGATGATCAAGGGGTCGTATACTTTGGGAATCGGCTAGTGGTTCCCAAGGTGCGAAACCTAAGGCGATTGATCCTTAAGGAAGCTCATGAATCTCCTCTCACCATTCATCCCGGTAGCACTAAGATGTATCAGGATCTACGCCAGAGGTTCTGGTGGACTAGGATGAAGAGAGAAATTGCTCAGAATATTGCTAACTGCGACGTCTGCCGTCGTGTAAAAGCAGAGCATCAATGGCCTGCTGGCACCCTTCAACCCCTAGCTATTCCTGAATGGAAATGGGATAAAATTGCTATGGACTTCATCACCGGTTTCCCCAGGACCAAGAGAGGGAATAATGCTATCTTCGTCGTTGTCGATCGTCTTTCCAAGGTAGCCCATTTCTTACCTGTTCGTGAGAGTATAACTACTAGTCAGTTAGCAGACTTATACATCTCCCGAATAGTGTCTCCCCATGGTGTTCCGTTGGAAATTAACTTGGATCGAGGAAGTCTTTTCACCTCTCGATTTTGGGAAAGCTTCCAAAATGCTATGGGAACCCGCCTTTCCTTTAGCACCGCTTTTCACCCTCAATCAAGTGGTCAAGTAGAACGCGTCAACCAGATTCTAGAAGACATGCTTCGAGCCTCTGTTATCTCATTCGGAATGGAATGGGAGAAATGCCTTCCATTTGCCGAATTTGCTTACAACAACAGCTATCAATCTAGCTTGGGTAAAGCCCCTTTTGAAGTTCTCTATGGACGACGGTGTCGAACACCCCTTAATTGGTCAGAAACCGGGGAAAGACAATTCTTTGGCCCGGATATGATCCAGGAAGCAGAAGAGCAAGTTCGCATCGTTCGTGAAAAGTTGAAAACAGCCCAATCTCGTCAAAAGAGTCAATATGACCGAAAACATAAGGCTATGACTTTTGAGGTTGACGAGAAGGCTTACCTTCGGGTTACTCCTCTGAAGGGAACCCATCGTTCGGTATCAAAGGCAAATTGGCTCCCCGTTACATTGGACCTTTTCGTATTCTCGCTAAACAAGGAGAAGTTGCCTACCAGTTGGAACTACCTCTGCATCTCTCCAGAGTCCACGATGTCTTCCACGTTTCTCAACTCAGGCGTTGCTTCTCGGATCCTATCCGTGGAGTGGACCACGAAACGCTTGATCTCCAAGATAATCTCACGTATCGAGAGTACCCCATTCGTATCCTCGATCAGGCCGAGCGTACCACTCGACGTCATAATATCAAGTTTCTCAAAGTTCAATGGTCACACCATTCTGAGGATGAAGCAACTTGGGAAAGGGAGGATCGTCTTCGACTCGAGTATCCCACCTTCTTTCCGGAGGAACCCAAATCTCGGGACGAGATTCTTTTGAGTGGGGGTGAGTTGTCACACCCTAGCTAGTTCATGCATTAGAGTGTTGCATCATGTCTATTCTTTCATCAGAAACCTGAAATGGGGATGACAGAACCCCCAGCCCCCTCTGAAACCAACTAGGGTTTACTAAAAAACTTTTTCAATGAACCTGAAATGCCCTTCTAAAATGCCCATCATTTTTGTCTTGGTTCAGAACCTCTGCCAAAAGTGGTGCACATTTTCCTAGGTCATCTTAGGGTCTTTGAATTAAATCATAGATATTTGAATTTGGGCATTTAAAATTATATAAAATATTTCAAATGCTCAAATATCTCCAAACTAAAATGTTTCATGTTGGAAATAATCCAACTATGGACCAGGAGTAGTTTGGTGATTTTAGGAGTTGCCTAAGTATTTTTAATAATTCAACAAAGTTGCAGAGGAATTAAAAAAACAGAAAACAGGAGAAATAACAAAAAACTTACCTGGCGCCCAGCACCCGGCCCACCTGCCGGCCCAGCACAGCGCCGCGCCAGCGAGCTACTTGCCGGCCAGGCAGGCAGGTGCCCGACGGCGGACGCAGCGTGCGCCACGCAGCTGGCCGTCGCCCTGCTTCACCTCCTCGCCTCGTTGCTGGATGGATGAACTCCACGCCGAGCCGTGAACCCCCAGGACACCTCCATTCTCCCCCAACTCCTCTCTCTCACGCTCCCCCGCCATGGCCGACGCCATCGCCGGCACCCCCTCGCCGTAGCCATGCCCTCCGTCAACCCCACGTCGTGTTGCCGTGTCCAGGAGCTCCGCCACCCTCCTCTCCTTCGAGCAAGCCGAGCCCCGAGCGCTCGCAAGGCCCGAGTCCACCGCATCGACCTCGACCGAACTGCCGTCGCCGGAGATCCCCTTCAACGCCGTCGTCGCTCCGGCCCATCCCCGGCCGCACCAAGTGCTTCGTCGAACTCCCCGTGAGCTCAACCATCTTCCCCTCCCTTCTTTTCTTGCTCCCGAGCTGTGTAGTGACCTCCCGGAGCTCAACCGCACCCACCGCCGCGGAGCTCGTCGTCGACGTGCTCCCGGTCACCCTCCGGCCACAACTTGGTGTCCATCATGCTCACCACGTCACGTAGCACCTAACCAGCTACTCCCCGCACCTCACCGACCCCTCTAGCATCAACTTCGCCCTCGGCCGAACTCCGGTGGCCGCCAAAGTCATCGCCGGCGCCAACTCCGGCCACCCCGACCCCAACGGACTCCACCAAGAGCTGCGGCTCCTCCTCAGCTCTACTCCGATGGCCTCCGCGACTCGTTTGGTTGCCGGAACGGCCAAAACCACTTCCGCCGCTGCGTCGGGCTCGCCGGCAGCTAAACGCCAGTGCAGCCGACCTGGCTTTGACCACGGGTGGGCCCTGGTTGACTCCGATGAGTCAATGACAGGTGGGGCCCAGCCCTGTTAACTAAATAGGGTTAGTTTTAATTAAACTTTAAACTAAACTAATTACCCTGACACCCTGGACCCACAATCAGGTTTGACATGGACGTCTCCGTTGACCCTGACGTCATTCTGACGCAATAAATTAATTTCTGGATTTATTCTAATACAGGAAATTCCAGAATATAGTTTAAACTTCAAAAGTTCATAACTTTTAATCTGTAACTCCAAATCAAACAAGTTATATATGAAAAATGATCAGAAAAATCCAATCTATCCATCTGTACTGTTTTCATGCATGATTAAACAAGTTAACTTGCTGTTTAATGCAGAACAAGATAAAACACTTTAAAGGGCCATGTATGAGTTTGAAATTTGAATCTTTGGTTCAAATTGGTTCAAACCCTTCTGGTCTTAGTTGCATTAGCCCAACACACTCATATTGCCATGTTTCATGCATGCATCATATTGTCGCACATTGTTTGGTGATGGCTGTGTATCGGTGTTCTTTGCGGTAGGTTCTGCCTCCGAGGAGTACCGTGATTACCCTAGCGAAGAACCATATCAGTGCATCGAACCATCAGGCAAGCAACCAACCATTTGATCATATTGATACAATCCCATGTTCTCGCTCCTGCTCTCTTTACTGCATTAAGGCAACGCGTTTCAAACTGCTGTGTGCTACGGTAGTTGAACCCATTTCCTCTGCATGACCTGTCATTGCCACAGTAACTAGATGAAACCCACTAGCATGTGTAGGAGTTGATTGAGCCATATGTATGTGTTGTTCCTACCTTGCTATGCCTGCTATGCTTAGAGTCGTGTCAGGTTTGGTTCATCTGGGTGATGGGCTAGAGTGAAATGATTATGTCGGTAATGAGAGTGGTGTGGTGAACACGATTTGGTAAAGGTATCGATGAGAGGCCATGTAGGAGTACATGGTGGGTTGTTTCATTGAAGCCGTCCTTAAGCACTGAGATCTGTATGTGTGATTTAAGATTCAGCTACTACCATGCATTGGGCCCGAAACCAATGGACCCTCTCGACTTCTTAATTACCCTAGTTCTCTGTCCAGGAGTTGCAAGTAGTTTCTGGTGTTTGTAGCCTACTGGAGGCCGTGGACAACGCTGACCATAGGGGTGGGCTGTGATGCGGTAGGTACGTGGCCGGGTATGTCGGGCACCCGTTAGGTGTCTCGGAACCCTGTTCACATTGTTTGGGGCTGTGAGCGAAACCTCAGCCGGATCTCCTCATGGATGGAACCCGAATAGGCGATAAACCTGGACAAGAGACTTAGGTGATTAGGTAGGTCGTGGCCGACACCCACGTTGGGCTTCCGCTTGAAGGTTGCCGAGTACATGTCGTGTAAACGACGGTAAGTGGTGAGAGCGTGTATGAAGAAGTACACCCCTGCAGGGTTATCATGATCTATTTGAATAGCCGCGTCTGCGGTAAAGGACTACTTGGTTGCCTATACAGTTCATAGACAAGTAAATGGAAACTACTAAAAGCCTCAAGATAAGTGTGAGTGCCGAGGATGGCTCTTCCGTAGGAAGACGGAGGTGGATCCTCGGTAGTGTATTGAAGTGGTGAGTAGTGTGTTGGGGAACGTTGCAGAAAACAAAAATTTTCCTACTCGTTTCACCAAGATCATCTAGGAGTTCATCTAGCAACGAGTGATTAGATGCATCTACATACCTTTGTAGATCGCGCACGGAAGCCTTCAAAAGAACGGTGATGATGTAGTCGTACTCGACGTGATCCAAATCACCGATGACCAGCGCCGAACCGACGGCACCTCCGCGTTCAACACACGTACGGGACGGGAGACGTCTCCTCCTTCTTGATCCAGCAAGGGGGACGGAGAGGTTGATGAAGATCCAGCAGCACGACGGCGTGGTGGTGGATGCAGGGCGTCACAGCAGTAGGGCTTCGCCGAGACTACGAGGGAGAGACGTAACGGGGGGAGGTGGAGGCGCCAGGGGCTGGTGTGAAATCCCTCCTCTCCCCCCACTATATATAGGGGTGCCAGGGGGGGCGCCGGCCCTAGTAGATGAGATCTACTAGGGGGGGCGGCGGCCAAGGGGAGGTTTCCCTCCCCCCAAGGCACCTAGGGGTGCCTTCCACCACATGGACTCTTCCATGGTGGAAACCCTAGGCGCATGGGCCTACAGGGGCTGGTGCCCTTGGCCCATCTAGGCCAAGGCGCACCCCCTACAGCCCATGTGGCCCCCCGGGACAGGTGGCCCCACCCGGTGGACCCCCGGGACCCTTCCGGTGGTCCCGGTACAATACCGATAACCCCGAAACTTGTCCCGATGCCCGAAATAGCACTTCCTATATATAATTCTTTACCTCCAGACCATTCCGGAACTCCTCGTGACGTCTGGGATCTCATCCGGGACTCCGAACAACATTCGGGTTTCTGCATATACATATCTTCATAACCCTAGCGTCACCGAACCTTAAGTGTGTAGACCCTACGGGTTCGGGAGACAAGCAGACATGACCGAGACGACTCTCCGGTCAATAACCAACAGCGGGATCTGGATACCCATGTTGGCTCCCACATGCTCCACGATGATCTCATCGGATGAACCACGATGTCGAGGATTTAATCAATCCCGTACGCTATTCCCTTTGTCTATCGATATGTTACTTGCCCGAGATTCGTTCATCGGTATCCCAATACCTCGTTCAATCTCGTTACCGGCAAGTCACTTTACTCGTACCGTAATGCATGATCCCGTGACCAGACACTTGGTCACTCTGAGCTCATTATGATGATGCATTACCGAGTGGGCCCAGTGATAACTCTCTGTCATACGGAGTGATAAATCCCAGTCTTGATCCATGTCACCCAACAGACACTTTCGGAGATACCCGTAGTCTACCTTTATAGTCACCCAGTTACGTTGTGACGTTTGGCATACCCAAAGCACTCCTACGGTATCCGGGAGTTACACGATCTCATGGTCTAAGGAAAAGATACTTTGACATTGGAAAACTCTAGCAAACGAACTATACGATCTTGTGCTATGTTTAGGATTGGGTCTTGTCCATCACATCATTCTCCCAATGATATGATCTCGTTATCAATGACATCCAGTGTCCATAGTCAGGAAACCATGACTATCTGTTGATCAACGAGCTAGTCAACTAGAGGCTCACTAGGGACATGTTGGTGTCTGTTATTCACACATGTATTACGATTTCCGGATAACACAATTATAGCATGAATAAAGACAATTATCATGAACAAGGAAATATAATAATAATGCTTTTATTATTGCCTCTAGGGCATATTTCCAACAGTCTCCCACTTGCACTAGAGTCAATAATCTAGTTACATTGTGATGAATCGAACACCCATGGAATTCTAGTGTTGATCATGTTTTGCTCTAGGGAGAGGTTTAGTCAACGGATCTGCTACATTCAGGTCCGTATGTACTTTACAAATCTCTATGTCTCCATCTTGAACATTTTCACGAATGGAGTTGAAGCGACGCTTGATGTGCCTTGTCTTCTTGTGAAACCTGGGCTCCTTGGCAAGTGCAATTGCTCCAGTGTTGTCACAGAAGAGCTTGATCGGCCCCGACGCATTGGGTATGACTCCTAGGTCGGTGATGAACTCCTTCACCCATATTGCTTCATGTGCTGCCTCCGAGGCTGCCATGTACTCCGCTTCACATGTAGATCCCGCCACGATGCTCTGCTTGCAACTGCACCAGCTTACTGCCCCACCATTCAAAATATACACGTATCCGGTTTGTGACTTAGAGTCATCCAGATCTGTGTCGAAGCTAGCGTTGACGTAACCCTTTACGACGAGCTCTTCGTCACCTCCATAAATGAGAAACATTTCCTTAGTCCTTTTCAGGTACTTCAGGATATTCTTGACCGCTGTCCAGTGTTCCTTGCCGGGATTACTTTGGTACCTTCCTACCAAACTGACGACAAGGTTAACATCAGGTCTGGTACACAGCATGGCATACATAATAGAACCTATGGCTGAGGCATAGGGGATGACGCTCATCTCTTCTATATCTTCTGCCGTGGTCGGACATTGAGCTGAGCTCAATTTCATACCTTGTAACACAGGCAAGAACCCCTTCTTGGATTGATCCATATTTAACTTCTTCAATATCTTATCAAGGTATGTGCTTTGTGAAAGACCTATGAGGCGTCTCGATCTATCTCTATAGATTTTGATGCCTAATATATAAGCAGCTTCTCCAAGGTCCTTCATTGAAAAACTTTTATTCAAGTAGGCCTTGATGCTGTCCAAGAGTTCTATATCATTTCCCATCAAAAGTATGTCATCTACATATAATATGAGAAATGCTACAGAGCTCCCACTCACTTTCTTGTAAACGCAGGCTTCTCCATAAGTCTGTGTAAACCCAAACGCTTTGATCATCTCATCAAAGCAAATGTTCCAACTCCGAGATGCTTGCACCAGCCCATAAATCGAGCGTTGGAGCTTGCACACTTTGTCAGCATTCTTAGGATCGACAAAACCTTCCAGCTGCATCATATACAATTCTTCCTTAAGGAAACCATTAAGGAATGCCGTTTTGACGTCCATTTGCCATATTTCGTAATCATAGAATGCGGCAATTGCTAACATGATTCGGACGGACTTCAGCTTCGCTACCGGTGAGAAAGTCTCATCGTAGTCAACCCCTTGAACTTGTCGATAACCCTTAGCGACAAGCCGAGCTTTATAGATGGTCACATTACCATCCGCGTCTGTCTTCCTCTTAAAGATCCATTTATTTTCTATGGCTCGCCGCTCAACGGGCAAGTCAGTCAAAGTCCATACTTTGTTTTCATACATGGATCCTATCTCGGATTTCATGGCTTCTAGCCATTTGTCGGAATCCGGGCCCGCCATCGCTTCTTCATAGTTCGAAGGTTCACCGTTGTCTAACAGCATGATTTCCAAGACAGGGTTGCCGTACCACTCTGGTGCGGAACGTGTCCTTGTGGACCTTCGAATTTCAGTAGGGGCTTGATCAGAAGTATCTTGATCATTAACTTCCTCTCTAGTCGGTGCAGGCACCTCAGGAACATTTTCTTGAGTTGCGCCATTTTCCGGTTCAAGAGGTAATACTTCATCAAGCTCTACTTTCCTCCCACTTACTTCTTTCGAGAGAAACTCTTTCTCCAGAAAGGACCCATTCTTGGCAACAAAGATCTTGCCTTCGGATCTGAGGTAGAAGGTGTATCCAATAGTTTCTTTTGGGTATCCTATGAAGACGCATTTTTCTGACTTGGGTTCGAGCTTTTCAGGTTGAAGTTTCTTGACATAAGCATCGCATCCCCAAACTTTTAGAAACGACAGCTTAGGTTTCTTCCCAAACCATAATTCATACGGTGTCGTCTCAACGGATTTCGACGGTGCCCTATTTAAAGTGAATGCGGCAGTCTCTAAAGCATAGCCCCAAAAAGAAAGCGGTAAATCGGTAAGAGACATCATAGATCGCACCATATCTAACAGAGTGCGATTACGACGTTCGGACACACCATTACGCTGAGGTGTTTCAGGCGGCGTGAGTTGTGAAACTATTCCACATTTTCTTAAGTGTGCCCCAAACTCGTGACTCAAGTATTCTCCTCCACGATCTGATCGTAGAAACTTGATTTTCCTGTCACGTTGATTTTTAACGTCACTCTGAAATTCCTTGAACTTTTCAAAGGTTTCAGACTTGTGTTTCATTAAGTAGATATACCCATACCTACTTAAATCATCAGTGAGGGTGAGAACATAACGATAGCCACCGCGAGCCTCAACACTCATCGGACCGCACACATCAGTATGTATGATTTCCAATAAGTCGGTTGCTCGCTCCATTGTTCCTGAGAACGGAGTCTTGGTCATTTTACCCATAAGGCATGGTTCGCACGTGTCAAATGATTCATAATCAAGAGGCTCTAAAAGTCCATCAGCATGGAGCTTCTTCATGCGTTTGACACCTATGTGACCAAGGCGGCAGTGCCACAAGTATGTGGGACTATCATTATCAACCTTACTTCTTTTGGTACTCACATTATGAACATGTGTAGCATCACGTTCGAGATTCATAAAGAATAAACCATTCACCATAGGAGCATGACCATAAAACATATCTCTCATAAAAATGGAACAACCATTATTCTCAGATTTAAAAGAGTAGCCATATCGAATTAAACGAGATCCCGATACAATGTTCATGCTCAAAGCTGGCACTAAATAACAATTATTAAGGTTTAAAACTAATCCCGAAGGGAGATGCAGAGGCAGCGTGCCGACGGCGATCACATTGACCTTGGAACCATTCCCGACGTGCATCGTCACCTCGTCCTTTGCTAGTTTCCGCTTATTCCGCAGCCCCTGCTTTGAGTTACAAATGTGAGCAACTGCACCGGTATCAAATACCCAGGAGCCACTACGGGCACTAGTAAGGTACACATCAATTACATGTATATCACATATACCTTTTGTTTTGCCGGCCTTCTTATCCGCTAAGTACTTAGGGCAGTTCCGCTTCCAGTGACCGCTTCCCTTGCAATAAAAGCACTCAGTCTCGGGCTTGGGTCCATTCTTTGGCTTCTTCCCGGCGGCTTGCTTGCCGGGTGCGGCAACCTCCTTGCCGTCCTTCTTGAAGTTCTTTTTACCCTTGCCTTTCTTGAACTTAGTGGTTTTATTGACCATCAACACTTGATGTTCCTTCCTGACTTCTACCTCTGCTGATTTCAGCATAGCAAATACTTCAGGAATGGTCTTTTCCATCCCCTGCATATTGAAGTTCATCACAAAGCTCTTGTAGCTTGGTTGAAGCGACTGGAGGATTCTGTCAATGACCGCATCATCCGGGAGATTAACTCCCAGCTGAGTCAAGCGGTTATGCAACCCAGACATAGTGAGTATGTGCTCACTGACAGAACTATTTTCCTCCATCTTACAGCTGAAGAATTTGTCGGAGACTTCATATCTCTCGACCCGGGCATGAGCTTGGAAAACCATTTTCAGCTCTTCGAACATCTCATATGCTCCATGTCTCTCAAAACGCTTTTGGAGCCCCGGCTCTAGGCTGTAAAGCATGCTGCACTGAACGAGGGAGTAGTCATCGAAACGTGCCTGCCAAGCGTTCATAACATCTTGTTCTGCAGGGAGAACGGGTGCGTCACCAAGTGGTGCTTGTAGGACATAATCTTTCTTGGCAGCTATGAGGATGATCCTCAGGTTCCGGACCCAGTCCGTATAGTTGCTGCCATCGTCTTTCAGCTTAGTTTTCTCTAGGAACGCGTTGAAGTTGAGGACTACGTTGGCCATTTGATCTACAAGACATATTGCAAAGATTTTAGACTAAGTTCATGATAATTAAGTTCAACTAATCAAATTATTAGTGAACTCCCACTTAGATTAGACATCCCTCTAGTCATCTAAGTATTACATGATCCGAGTTAAACTAGACCGTGTCCGATCATCACGTGAGACGGACTAGTCAACATCGGTGAACATCTTCATGTTGATCGTATCTTCTATACGACTCATGCTCGACCTTTCGGTCTTCTGTGTTCCGAGGCCATGTCTGTACATGCTAGGCTCGTCAAGTCAACCTAAGTGTTTGCATCTGTAAATCTGTCTTACACCCGTTGTATGTGAACGTCTGAATAAAACACCCGATCATCACGTGGTGTTTTGAAACAGCGAACTGTCGCAACGGTGCACAGTTAGGGGGAACACTTCTTGAATTTATTGTGAGGGATCATCTTATTTACTACCGTCGTTCTAAGTAAACAAGATGCAAAACATGATAAACATCACATGCAATCAAATAATAAACGTGACATGATATGGCCAATATCACATAGCTCCTTTGATCTCCATCTTGGGGCTCCATGATCATCTTGTCACCGGCTTGACACCATGATCTCCATCATCATGATCTCCATCATCGTGTCTCCATGAAGTTGCTCGCCAACTATTACTTCTACTACTATGGCTAACGCGTTTAGCAATAAAGTAAAGTAATTTACATGGCGTTTCTTGATGACACGCAGGTCATATAAAAGAATAAAGACAACTCCTATGGCTCCTGTCGGTTGTCATACTCATCGACATGCAAGTCGTGAATCCTATTACAATAGCATGAACATCTCATACATCACATATAGATCATTCATCATTCATCACAACTTTGGCCATATCATATCACAAACCACTTGCTGCAAAAACAAGTTAGACGTCCTCTAATTGTTGTTGCAAGTTTTACGTGGCTGAATTAGGGTTCTAGCAAGAACGTTTTCTTACCTACGTTAAAGCCACAACGTGATTTGTCAACTTCTATTTACTCTTCATAAGGACCCTGTTCATCGATTCCGCTCCAACTAAAGTAGGAGAGACAGACACCCGCCAGCCACCTTATGCATCTAGTGCATGTTAGTCGGTGGAATCGGTCTCACGTAAGCGTACGTGTAAGGTTGGTCCGGGCCGCTTCATCCCACAATACTGCTAAAGCAAGAAAGGACTAGTAATGGCAAGAAAGTTGACAAATCTACGCCCACAACAAATTGTGTTCTACTCGCGCAAGAAGAACTACGCATAGACCTAGCTCATGATGCCACTGTTGGGGAACGTTGCAGAAAACAAAAATTTTCCTACTCGTTTCACCAAGATCATCTAGGAGTTCATCTAGCAACGAGTGATTAGATGCATCTACATACCTTTGTAGATCGCGCACGGAAGCGTTCAAAAGAACGGTGATGATGTAGTCGTACTCGACGTGATCCAAATCACCGATGACCAGCGCCGAACGGACGGCACCTCCGCGTTCAACACACATACGGGACGGGAGACGTCTCCTCCTTCTTGATCCAGCAAGGGGGAAGGAGAGGTTGATGAAGATCCAGCAGCACGACGGCGTGGTGGTGGATGCAGGGCGTCACAGCAGCAGGGCTTCGCCGAGACTACGAGGGAGAGACGTAACGGGGGGAGGTGGAGGCGCCAGGGGCTGGTGTGAAATCCCTCCTCTCCCCCCACTATATATAGGGGTGCCAGGGGGGGCGCCGGCCCTAGTAGATGAGATCTACTAGGGGGGGCGGCGGCCAAGGGGAGGTTTCCCTCCCCCCAAGGCACCTAGGGGTGCCTTCCACCACATGGACTCTTCCATGGTGGAAACCCTAGGCGCATGGGCCTATAGGGGCTGGTGCCCTTGGCCCATCTAGGCCAAGGCGCACCCCCTACAGCCCATGTGGCCCCCCGGGACAGGTGGCCCCACCCGGTGGACCCCCGGGACCCTTCCGGTGGTCCCGGTACAATACCGATAACCCCGAAACTTGTCCCGATGCCCGAAATAGCACTTCCTATATATAATTCTTTACCTCCAGACCATTCCGGAAATCCTCGTGACGTCTGGGATCTCATCCGGGACTCCGAACAACATTCGGGTTTCTGCATATACATATCTTCATAACCCTAGCGTCACCGAACCTTAAGTGTGTAGACCCTACGGGTTCGGGAGACAAGCAGACATGACCGAGACGACTCTCCGGTCAATAACCAACAGCGGGATCTGGATACCCATGTTGGCTCCCACATGCTCCACGATGATCTCATCGGATGAACCACGATGTCGAGGATTTAATCAATCCCGTACGCTATTCCCTTTGTCTATCGATATGTTACTTGCCCGAGATTCCGTGATGCATGATCTCATCGGCAAGTCACTTTACTCGTACCGTAATGCATGATCCCGTGACCAGACACTTGGTCACTCTGAGCTCATTATGATGATGCATTACCGAGTGGGCCCAGTGATACCTCTCCGTCATACGGAGTGATAAATCCCAGTCTTGATCCATGTCACCCAACAGACACTTTCGGAGATACCCGTAGTCTACCTTTATAGTCACCCAGTTACGTTGTGACGTTTGTCCTACCCAAAGCACTCCTACGGTATCCGGGAGTTACACGATCTCATGGTCTAAGGAAAAGATACTTTGACATTGGAAAACTCTAGCAAACGAACTATACGATCTTGTGCTATGTTTAGGATTGGGTCTTGTCCATCACATCATTCTCCCAATGATGTGATCTCGTTATCAATGACATCCAGTGTCCATAGTCAGGAAACCATGACTATCTGTTAATCAACGAGCTAGTCAACTAGAGGCTCACTAGGGACATGTTGGTGTCTGTTATTCACACATGTATTACGATTTCCGGATAACACAATTATAGCATGAATAAAGACAATTATCATGAACAAGGAAATATAATAATAATGCTTTTATTATTTCCTCTAGGGCATATTTCCAACATAGTGGACTCGTGTGCACAAAACCATTTCAAGATGGAGTCTCGTAGGATAGCCTAGCCAAGAGTCAAAGCTGGCTTGCTGCAATAACTCCACCAACCCTTCTTGATAATGTGCATGTATGTAGGATCTGATGTAAGTCTTGCTGAGTACCTTTGTACTCATGTTGCTATAATTTACATTTTTACAGAAGACGCTGCAACCCCTTCTGATGGGTTCTTCGTAGACGTTGACATCAATGAGTAGGCTAAGGCCCAGGTGGTGATCCTGAGCTTGTGAAGGACCACGTAGTATAGCTAGGCTTTCCAAGCCTCTTTTATTTTACTAGTTGTCTGTACTCAGACAAGTTACTTCCGCTGCTGGTTTGTATGACTGTATGACTTGAATGCTGGGTCGTGTGACCCGTACTTATGTGTATGTTATGTATGGCTCTCTGAGCCTTAAATAAAGTACTTGTGTCGTAGAGTCATGTTGTGATGCCTTGTTGTATTTGCACATATCGAGCATATTGTGTGTATGATTGAAATGCTTGGTATGTGTGGGATCTGACTATCTAGTTGTTTATCTTTAGTAGCCTCTCTTACCGGGAAATGTCTCCTAGTGTTACCACTGAGCCATGGTAGCTTGCTACTGCGCCGGAACACTTAGGCTGGCCGGCATGTGTCCTTCTTCGTTCCTGTGTCTGTCCCTTCGGGGAAATGTCACGCATTGAGCACCGGAGTCATGTTAGCCCGCTACAGCCCGGTTTACCGGAGTCCTGCTAGCCCAGTGCTACAGCCCGGACCCACTTGCTGATGATCGACACGTTCGATGCTGGGTCATGGATGCCTGTCCCTGTAAGTCTATGCCACTTTGGGTTTACGACTAGTCATGTCAGGCCGGGCTCCTTATCATATGGATGCTAGCGACACTATCATATACGCGAGCCAAAAGGCGCAAACGGTCCCGGGCAAAGGTAAGGCGACACCCGTGGGGATACCGTGCGTGAGGCCGCAAAGTGATATGAGGTGTTACAGGCTAGATCGATGTGACATTGAGTCGCGGTCCTGACAGAGAGGAGCTGGGGTGGCCTGAGCCGACGGCGGCGAGCTCTTTTGCGGCCGCCGGAGTTCGGCCGTCGAACGAGTCGACGATGTAGAGCATGGCAGGAGCCGCGGCTAGGCGCGTCGGACTCGTGGGGGTGCGGGGAGTGCGTTAGGCACGAGCGGTGACCAAAAGGTCACCGGAGTGATGCCGGCATCGAGCTCGTGCGGCGGAGCAGCTCGACTCCGGTAGAGGAGGCGGCTAGAGGAAGCGTACAAGTGCGGGGAGCAGGGGAGAAGATGGCGGAGCTCACAGGGAGTCGGATGGGCGGCTCGTTTGGCTCGGGGAAGCGTCGGAGCGAGCGAGCGGCAAAGGGGATCTTCGGCGGACCGAGGTTGAAGAAGAAGTCAGGGAAGCCGCTGCAGGGCGTGTCCGCTCGCGTGGCTTGGCGAAGATGGCGTAGAGGTCAGCTGCGGAGCTTCTTAGTGCATCGGAGAGGCGTGTGGAGGCTGGTGGCCGCGGTGGTGCACGTCGGCGGCGACGGGCTGCTCGGGTGCGTGCGAGGGAGAGAGAGCAGAGGAGGGGGAGGGGGTCCAGAGCGGGAGAGGGGGAGTGAGAGGGGGTCAGGGGGTGTCGTGGCGACACAGGAGGCGTCCAGGGCGGCGAGGGAGCAGCCAGGCAAGGAGGAGGTGGCCGGCGCGTGCCCGCGCGTTGGGCACATGCCCTCCTGCCTACTGGCAGGAGGTTGAAGACGGTGGCGGCTGTGGTGGGCTGGGCCTCTGCTGGGCCGTGGTGGGGCGCCAGGTAGGTTTGGGCTAGGTAGGTTTCCCTCTCTTCTATCTTCTAATTTTGTTTTTGTTTTCTAATTATTTGCCTCTGTTTTGAGCTTAGGAAAAATACCAAGGCATTTCCTAAAATCCTGAAAATATTCATGGACACTATCTGAATTATTTCAGTGGCCCAAAACTAGTTCCAACATTATTTGAACATTTAAATTATTTATAGTATTTTAAATGCCCAAAGTCAAATACAATAAGATTTAATTCAAAAATCTAGAATGGCCTAGAAATATGTGCATGATTTTTGGCAGAGGTGTTCACCTTTAACAAAAATCATGAACTTTTCTAAAGGGCATTTGGGATCATTGAAAATATTTTTATTGAACCTAGTTGAATTCATTTGGTGCAAGGGTTTCAACAATCCCCATTTCTAATTTAAATGGAATTTAAACATGATGCACAAATGAAGGGCTAGCCTAGGTCATACCAGAACTAGGGATGTGACAACTCGCCCCCACTCGGAAGAATCTCATCCCGAGATTAGGAGTCGGCGGAAAGAAAGTGGGGTACTCAAGTCGAAGACGATCTTCACGCTCCCAAGTAGCTTCTCTCTCGAAATGATGAGACCACTGAACCTTGAGAAACTTGATGTTATGACGTCAGGTGACACGCTCAGCTTGATCAAGGATGCAAACAGGGTACCCTCGATAAGTGAGGTTATCTTGGAGATCAAGCGTTTCGTGGTCCACTCCGCGGATGGGATCCGAGAAGCAACGCCTGAGTAGAGAGACGTGGAAGACATCATGAACTCGAGAAAGATGTGGGGGTAGTTCCAACTGGTAGGCAACCTCTCCTCGTTTAGCGAGAATGAGAAAAGGGCCAATGTAATGAGGAGCCAACTTGCCCTTGATACCGAAACGATGGGTACTTTTCAAAGGGGCAACCCGAAGGTAAGCCTTGTCGCCAACTTCATAAGCCACTTCCTTATGACGACGGTCATACTGGCTCTTTTGACGAGATTGGGCTATTTTCAAATTCTCACGAATGATGCGAACTTGCTCTTCTGCCTCCTGGATCATATCCGGTCCAAAGAATTGTCTTTCACCGGTTTCTGACCAGTTCAAAGGTGTTCGACATCTTCGTCCATACATAATCTCAAAAGGAGCTTTCTTGAGACTGGATTGGTAGCTATTGTTATAAGCAAACTCGGTGAAAGGAAGGCACTTCTCCCAATCCATACCGAATGAGATAACGCAAGCTCTAAGCATGTCTTCGAGGATTTGGTTGACCCTTTCCATCTGACCACTTGATTGAGGGTGGAAAGCGGTACTGAAGGAAAGATGGGTGCCCATGGCAGTTTGGAAACTCTCCCAGAAATGAGAAGTGAAAAGACTACCACGGTCTGAATTGATCTCTAGTGGAACACCATGAAGTGACACTATTCGAGAAATATATAAGTCAGCGAGTTGACTAGCAGTGATACTCTCTCGAACAGGTAGGAAGTGAGCCACTTTGGAAAGACGATCAATGACTACAAAGATAGCATTATTCCCTCTCTTGGTCCTGGGAAAGCCGGTGATGAAGTCCATACCAACTTTATCCCATTTCCATTCAGGAATAGCTAAAGGCTGAAGGGTACCAGTAGGTCTTTGATGCTCTGCCTTAACGCGATGACAAACGTCGTAGTTAGCAATAAACTGAGCAATTTCTCTCTTCATCCTAGTCCACCAGAACCTCTGGCGCAGGTCCAGATACATCTTAGTACTACCGGGATGAATTGTGAAAGGAGATTCATGGGCCTCCTTAAGAATCAGTTGTCGCAGATGTTGATTCTTGGAAACCACCAAGCGATTCTCAAAGAAAACAATACCTCGATCATCCATAGAGAAACATCCACCAACTCCCTTCCTAATGTTTCTCTTGATGCGGATAACACCCCTATCAAACTTCTGATCAGTAATGATCTGATCCTCAAGGGTAGGTTTCGCCACCAAGGTAGAAAGGAATCCGTGAGGAGCAATATGAAGGTTAAGCTTACAAAATTCCTCATGGAGAAGTGGCTGGCCCTGTTGCAACATGAGATTGTTGCAATAGGACTTACGACTTAGCACATCAGCCATGACATTCCCCTTGCCTGGGGTGTAGGTAATTCCTAAGTCATAATCTGAGATCAACTCCAACCAACGTCTTTGCCTATGGTTCAAATCTGGTTGGGTGAAGATATACTTGAGACTCTGGTGGTCGGTGTATATCTCGCAACGTTTACCGAGAAGGTAATGTCGCCATGTCTTAAGTGCATAGACTACGGCTGCAAGCTCTAGATCATGTGTAGGATAATTCTCCTCATGTGGATGCAACTATCGAGATGCATAGGCAATCACATGACGATCTTGCATAAGAATGCAACCTAGTCCCTATCGGGAGGCATCACAATAGATAACAAAGTCCTTAGTGAAATCCGGTGGCACAAGTATGGGAGCAGAAGTCAGGCGTCTTTTCAGTTCCTGAAAACTGTACTCACACTATGGGGACCACTCAAACTTTTTATCTTTCTTGAGAAGTTCCGTGAGAGGTTTGGCCACTTTGGAGAAGTTCTCAATGAAGCGGCGACAATAACTGGCTAGGCCAAGGAAACTCCTAACTTGCTTAACCGTTTCAGGTGGAGTCCAATAAGGAACGGCTTGAAATCTCTCGGGATTGACAGCAACGCCCTTACCAGAGATTACATGGCCGAGATAGGTCACTTCTGGCAACCAAAATTCGCACTTGGAGAACTTGGCATAAAGGCGGTGTTCTCTGAGTTTCTCTAACACAAGCCTAAGATGTTCGGCATGCTCTTCCTCGTTCTTCGAGTAAATAAGAATATCATCGAGGTAAACCACGACGAACTTATCTAGGTACTCCATGAAGATCGAGTTCATCAAGCGAGAGAATGTAGCTGGAGCATTGGTTAGACCAAAGGACATGACGGTGTACTCGTACTGACCATAACGAGTGACAAAAGCCGTTTTAGGAATGTCCCCGTTTCTAATCTTGATTTGGTGGTAGCCTAACCTTAAATCCATCTTGGAGAAGACTGAGGATCCAGCGAGCTGATCATATAGATCGTTGATCCTGGGGAGCGGATACTTGTTCTTTATCGTGACCAAATTAACGGGGCGATAATCTACAACCATCCGGTCCGTACCATCCTTCTTCTTGACAAAGAGGACGGGGCAAGCCCAGGGAGAAGAACTAGGACGGATGAAACCCTTTTGCAAGGACTCATCAAGTTGTTTCTTAAGCTCGGCTAGCTCTAAGGGTGCCATCTTGTAAGGTCTCCTAGAAATTGGGGCGGTTCCGGGGATAAGATCTATGACAAACTCTACATCTCTGTCAGGTGGAATACCTGGCAGTTCCTCTGGAAAGACATCCGGAAAGTCGCGGACTATCGGGATATCTTCAAGGTCAGGAAGAGGGCCGGCATTTAGAGAATAGAGTTGACGCTTTGCAATTTTGGTGGAGACAATGACTATCTTGCCAGAGGGGTGTGTGAGCTGAACAGACCTAGTGTAACAGTCAATCTTGGCATAATGAGCTTTCATCCAGTCCATACCCAAGATGATGTTAATATATGAAGACTTAAGGGATATCAAGGAAGCTAGGAATACAAGTCTGTCAACATGTATTTCATTGCCATAACTTATCCTAGAAGTTTGCCACTTGGATCCAGGAGTTTGAATGAGTAGTGGGGAGGGCATATCACAAAATGACATGTCGTGCAAGCGGGCATAACTTTCGGAAATGAAGGAGTGAGATGCTCTAGTATCGAATAGAACCGAAGTTGGATGATAGTTGACAAGGAGTGTGCCAAGAACGACATCTGGATCATCATGAGCGTCTTTAGCTGAAACATGATGCACATGTCCAAGTTCAGTGGGAGCTGACTTGGCACTGATCATCTTGCGTGATGGCTTACTACCACGGCCAATAGACTTCTCGGGCTGGGGTGGAGCAACACGGGTCTGAGTGCAAATACGGGCAATGTGGCCTGGCTCTCCGCACTTGTAACAAATCTTGGAGGTAGGACAAGGACCCGCATTGACAAGTGGTCTACCAATAGGCATGGTGTAGCATACGGTTAAACTGGGTGAGGCGCCACATATGAGGGCCTCGGTGAATAACCGGGTGGAAGAGTGGAGTTTCGAACCCAAATCCGGCGCTTCTGCGAAGTAGAACCGGAAGAAGAACCCAAATCACGGGTGTGCTTACGAGACTCCTGTATGTGAGTTGAGCTGTCTTTGCATTAATGGCCTTGTTCACAAGAGCCTGGAATGTATCACAGTGATGCAGGTGGAGATCATGATGCAACTTGGGGTTGAGACCCTTCCGGAACCTAGCCTGCTTCTTGGCGTCTGTGGACACCTCTTCTGTAGCATAGCGGGCAAGGTTCTCAAATTCCCTACTGTAAGCATCAACAACCATCTTACTCTGGGTGAAACTACAGAACTCTTCTCTCTTGCGGTCAATGAGAGCCCGAGGAATGTGATGCTCGCGAAAAGCCTCAGTGAAATCTCTCAAGGTGGTTATCTGGCCAGCTGGAAGCATAGCCTCATAGTTCTGCCACCAAAGACTAGCAGGACCTTCCAGGTGATATGCAGCATAAGTGACCTTGTCACCTTCAGCTACGTTCGCAGGACGCAGCTTGTGAGTGATACTACGAAGCCAGTCATCTGCATCGAGTGGTTTGATGGAATGATGGAAAGTAGGTGGTTTCAGACCAATGAAATCATAGATGGTCGCTGACTCCTTGCACTGGGGTGCGGTGTTCTCCTCGATACGTGCTAACAAGCGGTTGGTCTCACGCTTGTTCATCTCAACTTCTAACATGAACTTTGCCAATGAAGAGTGATCGGGAGGATCCTCATCCTTGCCATCTCCGTGGTTCCGGCTACGAGCAACATAATTTCTGTTAACCGACAACATCCTGAAGAACGAAACCAAGGAAACAAGGATGGATTCAGCATCATCATAAGGATGTAGAATATAGTACAAGGAAAATACTATCTCTTGAACTCCTAGGACAATTCCGGCAGCATAACGGCAGTAAAATGCTCAAAATGAAACATTCTGCAAGGACGGGGTAGCATCAAACTCAACAACATCACTCAAGGTTCAAAAATATTACTAAACAGGCTATACCGGAGATACTCGAACTGGGATATGACTCAGAGCAACCAATCCTAAGAGACTACGGAGTAGTAACACGTGATCCTGATAGCCAGAAGAGGAAGCCTAGTTCCTTAACCCCGTAGGAAGGATAGGATGACTCAGATCAGAAGGCATGAGGTATAAGGAGTAAAAAGAGCCTTACGTTCCCTTCCACAATAAATTCCCTTACATAACTAAAGAATTTATAGATTCAACTTTGACCAGGTTGGCTTGGTAATCCTACAGGCAGTCAGGCTCTGATACCAAAGCTGTCGGGACCCCGATCCCAAGTCAATCGATCTAGCCGGTAACACCTCATATCACTTTGCGACCTCACACACGGTATTCCCACGGGTGTCGCCTTACCCTGGCCCGGGATCGTATGCGCCTTTTGGCTCACGTATATGATTGTGTCACTAGCATCCATATGACAGAGAACCCGGGCCGACATGGCTAGTCGTGAACCCAAAGCGGCACTAACTTATGAGGACAGGCATACATGATTCACATCGAGCATGTCGGTCAGCAGCGTGTGAATCTGGGCTGTAGCATTGGGCTAATAGGACTCCGGGGAACCTGGGCTGTAGCAGGCTAGGCAGGACTCCGGATGTCACCGTGTGACATTTCCCTGAAGGGACAGACACAGGACCAAAGTGAAACACATGTCCGCCAGTCAAGTGTCCTGAGTAGTAGTGCTGGGCTAGCACGACTCCGGTGAACCGGGCTGTAGCGGACTACTATGGCTCAAGGAAGCACTAGAATACATTTCCCCATATGAGAGGCTGCCAAGGATAAACAACTAGATTGTCGGATCCCACACATAGCAATACACGTCACACGTACGCATAACATGCAAGTATGTGTTGTACAACATGGCATCACAACATAACACAACTCATATAGATAAAAGCCCAGAAGGGCCACATAGCATTAAATACAAATAGGGGTCACATGACCCATCATTCAGAGCATACAAGCAACAGAAGCATTACATGTCTGAGTACAGACAACTAAAAAATAAAAGGGCTAAGAAGCCTGACTATCTACAAGTCCCTCCCAAGGGTACAAGATCGTAGCTGAGGTAACAAGCTACTTGTCGAAGTCCAAGCGGTACTACTAGTGAGACAGATGTCTCACCTACAAAACATAAATAAAGCAAACGTGAGTACAAAGGTACACATCAAGACTTACATTAGATCCTATCATACATGCATTTGTATCAAGAAGGTAATGTGGGGTTTAGTTGCAGCAAGCCAGCTTTGACTCAGTGGCTATCCTGTTCTACGACAACGAGAAACTTCTTTGAGGTGAGGCAGCGCACACGAGTCCACTAAACACCACATCAAATACACTACTATGGATTCATCCTCGTCTCCTTACGAGAAGGACATCCATAGCACTCACACTTGTCTTCAGCATTTTAGGGTATCCACTTTAAGTTGTCTATGTACCACGTAAGCATCCAAGAAGTCCATAACCGAGGACACGGCTATTCGAATAGATCATGATAACCCTGCAGGGGTGTACTTCTTCACACACGCTCTCACCACTTATCACTATGTACACGTCATGTACTTCGGCAACCTTCAAGCGGAAGCCTAGAGAGGGTGTCGTCATGACCATACTAACCACACGAGACTCTAGTCCAGGTTTATCGCCTATTCGGGTTCAATCCGCAAGGAGATCCGGCCGGGGTGTCGCTCACGGCCCCAAACGATGTGTGCAGGGTTCCCAAGCCCACCTCACCGGATGGATCTACGCTTGGTACACCGTGCCACTTTTGCCTTGTCTGTCCCAAGCCCACCTGGCTGGGTGCCACTTGGTAGACTACTAACACTACCTACAAACACCAGAAACTATTTGCAACTCCTGGACAGAGATCAAGTTGGCTAATAAGTCGAGAGGGGCACTTAAGCATTCCAATGTGTGGTAGTAGCTAGTCATTGGACAACATACACGGAACGCAGTGCTTAAGGACGGCTCCAGTGAGACAACCCACCATGTACTCCTACATGGCCTCTCACCGCTACCTTTACCAAATCGTGTTCACACGCTTAACTCTCAGCACCAGAACATATTGTACCACTCCAATTCATTCCCGATGAATCAGACCTGACACAACTCTAAGCAATAGCAGGCATGGCATGGAAAGAACACAACATGGCTCAATCAACTCCTACACATGCTAGTGGGTTTTAACTATTTACTGTGGCAATGACAGGTCATGCAGAGGAATGGGTTCAACTACCGCAGCATAAAGTAGCAGTTGAATCGTTGTTATCCTAATGCAATAAGTGAGAGCAGGAGCGAGATAGTAGGATTGTATCGGAATGAACAAGGGGGTTTGCTTGCCTGGTAGATCAACAAGGAAGGCACTGCTCCTCAGACAGGTACTCTGGAACGGTCTCCGGAGCAGGACCTATCAAGAAGGAACGGTGTCGAAATCAAACACAAGCATATGCAACAATATGATGCTTGGACATGGCATGAGAATGTGATGTGCTTTGAGCTAATGCATTCAACATTCAACTTGGAAGAGGTCCATTTGAACCAAAGGTTCAAATGCAACTCTAAATTATGTCCCTTTAAATGCTATAAGTGTGTTTTCATATATACAACATGTATAGGTTGGTTTTTCATGCATGAAAATGATACAGATGGATAGATTGAATTTTTCTGATTATTTTTCATATATAAATTATTTAAATCTGAGCTACGGTTGAATTTCTATGAATTTTTGAATTTATATCATTTTCTGAAATTTCCTAATTTATTTTAATAACAGAAAATGATATACTGCGTCATGCTTATGTCAGTAGGTCAATGGCGTTGACCAAGTCAAACCTGACGTGTGGGGTCCACACGTCAGTGGCTCAGTTAGTTAACAGGGGGTTTAATTAGTCTAATTAGGATTAGTGGGCGCCGGGCCCACTGGTTAGCGACTAACTAGCTAACTAACCTAGGTTAATTAGTGTTAAACTAATACTAACTAAATGTCAGGGGGTGGCCCATGCGTCAGTGACAGAAGGGGGAGCTCAAACTGGGCCCACCCAGTCAACGGTTAGCAGGGTCAAACCCACCGGCGGCTTGACGCCAGCGAGGCCCGAGACGGCGGCGCGGCTCGGAAAACGCCCACAGAGCACGGTTTTACTCGTGGTTTGCTTCTACGGCTAGCTGGCGATGCGGCGCATCTAATGGAGCGAACGAGAGGAGCTGGGGTGGCCTGAGCCGACGATGACGAGCTCTTTTGCGGCCGCCGGAGTTCGGCCGTCGAACGAGTCGACGATGCAGAGCATGGCAGGAGCCGCGGTTAGGCGCGTCGGACTCGTGGGGGTGCGGGGAGTGCGTTAGGCACGAGCGGTGACCAAAAGGTCACCGGAGTGACGCCGGCGTCGAGCTCGTGTGGCGGAGCGGCTCGACTCCAGTAGAGGAGGCGGCTAGAGGAAGCGTACAAGCGCGGGGAGCAGGGGAGAAGATGGCGGAGCTCACAGGGAGTCGGATGGGCGGCTTGTTTGGCTCGGGGAAGCGTCGGAGCGAGCGGGCGGCGAAGGGGATCTTCGGCGGACCGAGGTTGAAGAAGAAGTCGGGGAAGCCACTTGAGGGCGCGTCCGCTCGCGTGGCTTGGCAAAGACGGCGTAGAGGTCAGCTGCGGAGCTTCTTAGTGCGTCGGAGAGGCGTGTGGAGGCCGATGGCCGCGGTGGTGCACATCGGCGGCGACGGGCCGCACGGGTGCGTGCGAGGGAGAGAGAGCAGAGGAGGGGGAGGGGGTCCAGAGCGGGAGAGGGGGAGTGAGAGGGGGTCAGGGGGTGTCGTGGCGACGCAGGAGGCGTCCTGGGCGGCGAGGGAGCAGCCAGGCAGGGAGGAGGTGGCCGACACGTGCGCGCGCGTGTTGGGCACACGCCCTCCTGCCTACTGACAGGAGGTTGAAGACGGTGGCGGCTGTGGTGGGCTGGGCCTCTGCTGGGCCGTGGTGGGGCGCCAGGTAGGTTTGGGCCAGGTAGGTTTCCCTCTCTTCTGTCTTCTAATTTTGTTTTTGTTTTCTAATTATTTGCCTCCATTTTGAGCTTAGGAAAAATACCAAGGCATTTCCTAAAATCCTGAAAATATTCATGGACACTTTCTGAATTATTTCAGTGGCCCAAAAACAGTTCCAACATTATTTGAACATTTAAATTATTTATAGTATTTTCAATGCCCAAAGTCAAATACAATAAGATTTAATTCAAAAATCCAGAATGGACTAGAAATATGTGCACGATTTTTGGCAGAGGTTTTCACCTTTAACAAAAATCATGAACTTTTCTAAAGGGCATTTGGGATCATTGAAAATATTTTTATTGAACCTAGTTGAATTCATTTGGTGCTAGGGTTTCAACAATCCCCATTTTAAATTTATATGGAATTTAAACATGATGCACAAATGAAGGGCTAGCCTAGGTCATACCAGAACTAGGGATGTGACAACTCCTCACCCAACTTTATAGTTACCTCTCGAAGATGAATGAAATGATATATACATGGTATTCTACATGTGCAATTTGGTACACAAAAACTCGGTAAAAGTTTGCGAGGTTCAAATTTTCAATAAAGCTATATGCACTGCATTTCGGAACGGAGGGAGCATACGGCAGTTGCTAACACTCACGTGGAAGATTTGTGTGTAGGAGGAGTGGCTCTTCTGTTAAATGACATGGCAAAACTGACACTGTCGGATGCCGATCTAACGGTCCTTATGGCATTCGTCAGGAAAAAGCACTGCCCCGCTCCCATTCTCTCTTCTTCTCTCAATCTCTCTGCCACGCTCGCTTCTGCCCTCATCGGCAGACCTTTACTTGAGCTCGACCCTCCGCCATGGGGAAGGAGAGGACGGTGGCGCTGGAACGCGCGAATAAGGCGACAACGAAGGCGAAGGGCAAGTGGACCAGCCGGGGTGGATCCTCGTCGAGATCCGGCCTTCCGGCGGGATGGATCCAGGGCAACTGGATCCGCTCGACAATCACCCAGGATGACCTCGACGACCTGGTGGAGGGGGGCCTGATCCCCCACAAGTCAGCACGGCTCCCGGGGGATGAAACCGAGCCGCAGCCGAGGGAGGGTGAGTGTGTTCTCCTCGCCACTCACGTAGATCGTGGATTCTCACTGCCCCCCCATCCTTTCTTCCGGGTTTTTTTGAACTTCTTTGGGGCTCAACTCCACCATTTCACCCCAAACACTATAGTATATCTGGCCGCTTTTGTGTCGATGTGCGAAAACTTCTTGGGTTGTCGACCGCACTGGGGCCTTTTCAAACACATCTTCACCTGCCGATCCTAGTCGGTCAAAAAGGCCAAGTCGAGTGACGAGAGGACACAAGTGATCCAGATGTGCGGGGGTCTGGGGATCCAGATGAGGATCAAGAGTACTTTCCCAGCCATGATTCTTCCCGACTCGGTCCGGAGCTGGCAGTCGACTTGGTTCTACTGCAAGGATCAGCCGACCCCCGACCAGTCGACTGGACTTCCTCCTTTTTCTTTGGGTCGAGTGGAGAAGCCTACCCCCCTGAAGGTAGTTCCAGAAGAGAAGGCGCAGGTCAAGGTGCTGGTCGAGCGGGTTGTCCAGCTTGTCCGCGATGGGGTGATCGGGATGGACCTGCTGGAGGTCTTTCTCGGTCGACGCATCCAACCTCTTCAGGCGCGCGATCATCCGATGTGGATGTATTCTAGGCTCGAGGATTCCACTCGGATCCACCCGGAGGACGTCAGCGAGGACACCTTGGAGAACTGGTTGATGGGGATCACCAGCAACAAAGACAACCCTCTGGGGTCTAGGAGGGTGATTCCATTCGACAACTCGCACCAGCCGGAGCAGGTATAATTCTGTCTTATCGAGTATCTTTTCTATTCACCGAGTGACATCTTGTTTATGGTCGATTGAATTTCCTTTGATCATTTTCCTTTCAGGCCCTCATCGACATGTACTCAATGCCCAACGGAGTGCAGGACTAATAGGCTCATGAAGAAGGGAGCGGTGGCGAGAGTGGCGAGGAGCATTCGGAGGCCGAGGAAGACGAGGAGAGCGACGAATCGACTAGTGACGAAGAAGTCGACTCGCCTCCTCGCAGGGAGAGGAGATCCAAACAAGCCCACGACCCGGCGAGTGCTCCGGACTTAGTGGCCGTGCCGACTAGTCAAAGTTCGAAGCGTCCTAGGACGTCTTCCCCAACGCCGGCTGAAAAGGCTCCAAAGCAGTCCAAAGTTGCGCCGCCTCCAGCGCCGAAAGTGCCGAAAGCCACCTCTTCCAAACTGCCAAAAGCTTTGCCCAGGATTAAAGTGACTGTTCCTACTATCTACGGGTAACCATCTGACTTGTCTTTTTCGTCGACTCGATTAACCAGACATAACTGATTGAATACGGGTCTTTGCAGTGCTGCTACGTCCGGAACCTCTTCTTTCCAGTACCAAGACGAGGAAATGGAAGATGCTGTAACCTCCAACCCAGGTATAAACTCTTGTGATCTTGTTCTGGATTCTTTGGTCAACTGCGTTCGTGTGGTTCACTTGGGGTCGAATGATCTGCCTTGCAGCTCCACCCAACATCATTGATCTTCCAGATGATGATGAAGATGTGGCTCCTAAGCCCAGGAAGAGCAAGAAGGTAGCAGCTGGCAGGGTGGCTCGGTAAGAACCAACTCCAACACCTCCCATCCATCAAGCTGAAGACGCGGGCAGGGCCTGTGTGACGTTCGCTGCACCCTTGTCGAGTGGGCCTCCCGCACCGTCGACTGCACTTGTGGTTCCTTCAACTGTCCAACTCCACGCCACAGAACTCCAAGCCACCGCACCTGGGTCATCTGCACACTTTTTCACCAGCTACCCCGTCCCGGAAAACCAGTCGGAAGCGGCTGCAGAAGCCATTCAACAGGCTGACATGATATGGAGCGGGTGAAGACGGTGCACGAGAACAGCCAGGCTGCCTACGACGCCAGTGCCGCCCTTCGGGCCAATGTCCAGGTGAGTAAACTTTCTAACTATTTTTGTTCTTGAAAAATCTTCTTCTGCACGATCTCCTGTTGTTTGCGTCGAATTAAAGCACCCACTGGGTGTTTTGTTGTTTTTGGTAGTTTCGCTCTTCCACTCGGTTTGGGCGAGTGGGATCAAAACCGGTGGGGGCACGCTAAGTGCACCCACTGGGTGTAGTCCCCGAGACCACGATCGACTGTTGGCACTCGACTGGGGTCTGAGTTCTTCGTTCTTTTCTTTCTACTCCTTACACTCGACTCCGGTGGGCCGGTCGAGTAAGATCCGAACCGGTGGGGGCATGCCAAGTGCACCCACTGGGTGTAGTCCCCGAGACCGCGGTCGACTGCTGGCAGTCGACTGGGGTCTTAACAGCTTGCTGCCCCTTTTTTTTACCTGGTCCGAGCGGACCGGACGAGTTGAGTCTTAGTCAGTGGGGGCACGCCAAGTGCACCCGCTGGGTGTAGCCCCTGAGACCGCAGTCGACTGTGTGCAGTCGGCTGGGGTCTAAATGCACTTCTTTAGGTTTTATTCCCTCGGAAGTGAACCACCTTTGATCCTATCGATTGATCTGTCTTTTTCCTTCTGTAGAAGTCTTGTACTCTTATTTCCAAGTTTCCTGAACTCGAGGAGAAGCAGAGGCAACTCAACTTAGACTTGGAATTGGCTCAGCAAAATCTGAAAAAAGCTCAAGACGAGGCCGCTGGTATGGAAGGTAACTGATTGTCGACTGACTCTCAATATATCTCTTTGATCTCTTCTTTGACTCGATTGCTTCTTTTGTAGAGAAAATGAAGTTGGCTCTGGAGAAGAAAGACTCGGACCTTGCCGCCACGCAGAAAGCAGCCCAAGACAAAACTGCTCTCGCAGACAAGAAGCTTGCTTCAATCAGAACGCTTGAAGGAGAGGTGAACAAACTGAAATCTTGTCTTAATGAAGCTAACCGCGAAGTGACCAGTCTGAAGAAGGACAAGGTCGTCCTGATTGAAAAGTTGGAGTCTGCAATTCGCAATAGGAATGACACAAAAGCTTATCTAAGGACTCTCGCCAAGAAGCTTTATCTCGCGCTGGAAGGTATTTCCTTTAATCCGACTGTGTTGATGCTTGCGATCGGATCTTGCTCGGTCGATTGACTAACTTTTGGCTGCAGAACTCTGCCAAGACTTCAACGAAGAAACTGGAAGGGTTGAGACGGGTCTGGACTCTATCGCTTCCCCAGTCTGTGACGAAACTGCGATGAATGTGCTCCGACTAGAGTCCCATATCGCCAGCGCCACAAGCTACCTCGCACGCCTGAAGGAGGTTGTCTCTCGAATCGACTCATCGCTTTGGCCGGGGGCGACGCTTCAGAATGACCTGGAATCCTTGATGACTCGACTGAACGAGATCCCTGACTGAGTGCAAGAATGGAAGAAATCCTCTGCCCGGTGCGGTGCTGACGTTGCGCTATCCTTGGTGCGAGTCCATTGCAAGGAGGCTCGTGAAGATAAGCTGGCTGCGATCAAAGTCGCTGACACCAAAAAGCACGACTTCCAGTCCTCCATGGAGACTTTCATCGCTGCCGCCACTCGGATTGCTGATGGGATCGACCTGGACTCATTCGTGGAGCCTGCCAGCCCTCCTCCGGCCTAGCGAACAGACTCATGAAACCTGAATACGATTTAAATTTGCCTCGGAATGCCGAGTGATTGCTCTAACCGTTGAACTCCTTCGGGCTTGATGCCCGAGTACTTTTGATTTGCTGCTCGGAATCTTTAGGATTTATCTGAATTTGGTTTATTTCCGAATGTGCTTGTGTTTGTCCTCGAATGGACTTTACTCACTGCTTTGAATAGTCTTTGCGCTGGAGACGCAGCAACTCCGAAGGAGAAGGTTGCAGTTGACCTGCACCTCGTCGTCCTTGCGGATAGGGATGGACCGGACGTTGTATTTGTGCCGCAGCTCCGAAGGAGAAGGTTGCAGTAGACCTGCACCTCGTCGTCCTTGCGGGTAGGGATGGACCGGACGTTGTACTTGTGCTGCAGCTCCGAAGGAGAAGGTTGCAGTCGACCTGCACCTCGTCATCCTTGTGGATAGGGATGGACCGGATGTTGTATTTGTGCGCAGCTCCGAAGGAGAAGGTTGCAGTCGACCTGCACCCCATCGTCCTTGCGGATAGGGATATGTTTCAAACTTAGGCGAGTACTGGACTGTAGCTAAGTCTCCTAGTGAGAGAACTTAGGCGAGTGCTGGACTGCATCTAAGCCCCCGAGTGGGAGGGTTGCTCTCCACTCGGTAGGATTTTTTCAAACTTAGGCGAGTACTGGACTGCAGCTAAGTCTCCTAGTGGGAGGACTTAGGCGAGTGCTGGACTGCAGCTAAGCCCCCGAGTGGGAGGGTCGCTCTCCACTCGGTAGGATT
>NC_041386.1:521262896-521263421 GCF_002162155.2 Triticum dicoccoides
CCTGCACCTCGTCGTCCTTGTGGATAGGGATGGAGCGAATGTTGTACTTGTGCCGTAGCTCCAAAGGAGAAGGTTGCAGTCGACCTGCACCTCGTCATCCTTACGGGTAGTGATGGAATGGACGTTGTACTTGTGTCGTAGCTCCGAAGGAGAAGGTTGCGGTCGACCTGCACCTCGTCATCCTTGCGGATGGGGATGGAACGGACGTTGTACTTGTGCCGCAGCTCCGAAGGAGAAGGTTGCAGTCGACCTGCACCTCATCGTCCTTGCGGATAGGGATATGTTTCAAACTTAGGCGAGTACTGGACTGTAGCTAAGTCTCCTAGTGAGAGAACTTAGGCGAGTGCTGGACTGCAGCTAAGCCCCCGAGTGGGAGGATTGCTCTCCACTCGGTAGGATTTTTTCAAACTTAGGCGAGTACCGGACTGCAACTAAGCCTCCTAGTGAGAGAACTTAGGCGAGTGCTGGACTGCAGCTAAGCCCCCGAGTGGGAGGATTGCTCTCCACTTGGTAGGATTTTTTCAA
>NC_041386.1:521264029-521271003 GCF_002162155.2 Triticum dicoccoides
CTCCTAGTGAGAGAACTTAGGCGAGTGCTGGACTGCAGCTAAGCCCCCGAGTGGGAGGGTTGCCCTCCACTCGATAGGATTTTTTCAAACTTAGGCTAGTACCGGACTGCAGCTAAGCCTCCTAGTGAGAGAACTTAGGCGAGTGTTGGACTACAGCTAAGCCCCCGAGTGGGAGGATTGCTCTCCACTCGGTAGGATTTTTTAAACTTAGGCGAGTACCGGACTGCAGCTAAGTCTCCTAGTGAGAGAACTTAGGCGACTGCTGGACTGCAGCTAAGCCCCCGAGTGGGAGGATTGCTCTCCACTCGGTAGGATTTTTTCGAACTTAGGGGAAACGGATTCGCACTAAGCCCACCCACTGGGGGGATTTCAGATGTAAATAAGAACAACACAATTGAATGAGAGAACCGTAAGCTCTTGTCTTTGATAAACGAATTACAAAAGGTGTTTCTCATTACATTTTATTCGAACGAGTGCTGAAGTATAAAAGGGGTGGAGCAGCTCCGCGTTCCAAGCCCGTGGCTCGTCTTTCTGATGCTCAATACTTTAAGATGGTATGCTCCATTGTGGAGAACTTTGGTGATGATGAAGGGGCCCTCCCAAGTCGGGGCAAGCTTGTGTGGTTTCTGTTGATCCACTCGAAGAACTAGGTCTCCTTCTTGAAAGGCTCGACCCCTCACATTTCTGGTGTGGAATCGACGCAAGTCTTGCAGGTAGATGGTCGACTGGATCAAGGCCATCTCTCTTTCCTCCTCCAAGAGATCGACTGAATCTTGCCGGGCCTGCTCTGCTTCCTCTTTGGAGAAGAGCTCGACTCGGGGTGCGTTGTGGAGCAGGCCACTTGGCAAAACTGCTTCGGCTCCATAAACCAAAAAGAAAGGAGTTCATCCGGTCGACCAATTAGGAGTTGTCCTCAAGCCCCACAAAACTGACGGAAGTTCATCAACCCAAGCGCCTGCTGCGTGTTTGAGATTAGGCATTAGTCGGGGTTTCAATCCTTTGAGAATTAGGCCAGTGGCTCTTTCTGCTTGTCTGTTTGACTGCGGGTGAGTGACCGAAGCATAGTCGACTCGAGTGCCCTAAGAGGTGCAGAAAGCTCTAAATTCATCAGAGTCGAAGTTCAACCCATTGTCCGTGATGATGCTGTGTGGGACTCCATATCTGAACGTCAATTCTCTGATAAAACTGATAGCGGTGCTAGCATTAAGGTTCTTGATAGGTTTAGCTTCGGTCCATTTGGTAAACTTGTCGACTGCAACGAGCACATGAGTAAATCCGCTCCTGCCAGTTCTCAGTGGTCCAACCATATCCAGTCCCCAAACAGCAAAGGGCTAGATGAGGGGATGGTCTTCAGAGCAGACGCTAGCTTGTGGGACGTAAAACTGGCAGCCTTCACATCTGTCCACTATATCTATCGCCATTTCATTTGCTCGTGGCCAATAGAATCCAGCTCGGTATGCTTTAGCCACGATGGCCCGGGAGGACGCATGATGACCACATGTCCCCGAGTGGATGTCATTGAGGATCATTCGACCTTATTCTGGTGTTATGCATTTCTGACCGACTCTAGTCACGCTTTCCCTGAACAGCTGCCCTCTTATCACAGTAAAGGCCTTGGATCGATGGACGATCTGTCGAGCCTCTTCTTCATCCTCTGGGAGTTCTTTCCTGAGGATGTACGCAATGTAGGGCACCGTCTAGTCGGGAGTAATGGTCATAACCTCCATGATCAGGTCAACCACGGCTGGGACCTCGACTTCAGTCGGATCTGTGGAGCTCTTAGGTTGCGGGGGCTCTTCAGTAAAAGGATCTTCCTGAACTGTCGGCGAGTGGATACGCTCCAAAAATACATTGCTGGGAATGGCTTCTCTCTTGGAACCTATCTTTGCCAAATCGTCGGCTGCTTGTTTTTTCAGTCGGGGTATGTGGTGGAGTTCTAATCCCTCAAACTTCTTCTAGAGCTTTCTCACTGCGTTGCAGTAACCAGTCATGGCTGGACTTCTGACGTCCCACTCCTTCATCACTTGATTAACTACCAAATCTGAGTCACCATAGACCATGAGGCAACGGACGCCGA
The DNA here is from genome assembly GCF_002162155.2 of Triticum dicoccoides. Taxonomy (NCBI): domain Eukaryota; kingdom Viridiplantae; phylum Streptophyta; class Magnoliopsida; order Poales; family Poaceae; genus Triticum; species Triticum dicoccoides. The sequence goes on from NC_041386.1 coordinate 521,266,107, forward strand.
GTGAAATGGCCATGCGCAACCCATACAGGAGTGCTTCATATTCTGCTTCATTGTTGGAGGAATCAAAGTGAATCTAGAGGACATATCTGAGCCTGTCTCCTCGGGGGGATACCAGAACTACTCCAGCACCAGAACCGTTCAGCATCTTGGATCCGTCAAATAACATGGTCCAGTGTTCAGAGTGAACTTGAGTCGGCAGTTGTTGTTCGATCCACTCGGTGAGGAAATCTGCTATTGCTTGGGACTTGATAGCTTTCTTTGCCTCAAACTTGATATCCAGGGAAGGAGTTCAATCGCCCATTTGGCCACTCGACCAGTTGCATCTCTGTTGTGCAGAATCTCTGACAATGGAGCGTCGCTAACGACTGTAACAGAGTGATCTGAGAAATAGTGTGCAACCTTCTTCGTGGTCATGTAAATCCCATAGACAAGCTTCTGATAATGAGGATATCTCTGCTTTGACGGGGTCAGGACTTCAGAAATATAATAAACTGGGCGTTGAACCTTATAAGCTTTTCCTTCTTCTTCCCGCTCGACCGTAAGTACTGTACTGACGACTTGTCTAGTGGCTGCTATATAAAGTAGTAGAGGCTCTTTGCTGATTGGAGCAGCAAGCGCCGGCTGGGTGGAAAGCGGGGCTTTTAGCTCTGCAAACGCTGCATCAGCTTCTGGGGTCCACTCGAACTTGTATGATTTCTTCATCAGTCAGTAAAGAGGCAGCGCCTTTTCATCGAGGCGAGAAATGAATCGACTTAGGGCGGCCAAGCAACCAGTAAGCTTCTGGACATCGTGCACACGCACAGGGTGCTTCATTAGGAGTATAGCGCCTACTTTCTCTGGGTTAGCATCGATTCCTCGTTCGGAAACGAGAAAACCGAGTAACTTTCCGCTTCGAACTCCAAACGTGCACTTTGATGGATTGAGCTTGATATCATACCTCCTGAGGTTGGCAAAGGTTTCAGAAAGGTCAGTCAGTATGTCGGAACCTTTACGTGACTTGACTACAATGTCATCCATGTATGCTTCCACATTCTGAATGATCTGAGTGAGCAGGCACTTCTGAATCATCCGCATGAATGTGGCTCCGACGTTTTTCAAACCGAATGGCATTGTGACATAACAGAAGCACCCAAACAGGGTGATAAACACTGTCTTTATTTCGTCGGGTCCATACAGATGGATCTGGTGGTACCCAGAGTAGGCATCCAAAAAGGACAAACGCTCGCACCCTGGAGTCAAGTCGACTATCTGGTCGATGCGAGGGAGAGGAAAGTGATCTTTCAGGCAGGCACGATTGATAGGTCCTGTTCATCTAGCCCTCCACGGGATCCTGTTCATCCAGCCCCAACCGGCTCGATCGATCGGGGTCCTGTTCATCCGGAGGCAACACCACGGGGTCCTGTTCATCCACCCCTACCGGGAACTGTTCATCCAAACCCCCCCGCAACGCTCATTGTTCATCCAGAGACAACATCGATTGACTTCAGTTAGCAGCAGTAGCGAAGGAATCGCTCGATCGGTTTCAGTTAACAGCCATCGATCAATCGCTCGGGTTCAATAAAGCGTAGCCTGCAGTGCAATCGCTTGGGTTCAGTTAGGGCCCAACACCTCGCTCGGGTTTAGTTAGAGCCAACACCACGCACACACGCACGTACGTGTACAAGAGAAACGCGCATCGCTCGGCCCCCGACCTCCCACCGTAACCGGGAACTCCCCAAAATTTTCCTCCCCCTCGCTTCTACCACGGTTTTTTCCGTCATGGACAGCCCAAAGAATGTCATGCAGCTGCCTCTCCGGCCCGCCTAGGATGAAAAGCCCATTTTCTGTCATGATTTTTTGTCATAGAAGTAGGAGCCCACCACATCTATGATGATACTAGGTTTTGTCACAATTATCGTCATACAAGTGTCATATGTATGACATAATTTTTTTCGTTCGGCCCAAAATGTCACGGATGTGTCTTTTTTTTGTAGTGATGGGCACAGGCGGGGAGGGGTGCACAACTACGGCACGCCCCAATACGCGGCTTAAACCGCACTAGGGGCTTCCCGCTTTGTTATCTTTCTCTTTTAGGACTTTAATCTCTGGAAACCCTATCTGGCAGCATGATTGCCAAACACATGATGCAGCAACCAAGGAGGCAGAAAGCTACGTCACACCATGGAACTCCTAGGTGGATTACGATAATGAGTGAAATATTTGCTTTAATACTATTCCTCAGCTTGCCCTTGGAAGGGACATGTCAAACAGTCCTACTTTTTGCTTATCGCACTACTTGTATCATTCTGCTTTAATGCACCTTTTTGAATAAACAATGCATAGCATTAAGACTATTATTTCATTCCTCCTTTATATATATATATATATATGTTCATTCACGACATCTAGCAACCGTACACTCTGGTACGGCCAATACGCTAGGAGCTTAAGCATACCCCATAATACGGCGTGAGAAGTCTGAACACTTTCGACAGTGCGGCACCCCGAACTTATAGCATTATATGCATCAGCTGCAAATCATGTCTTGGGTCAATAGTTGGGTTTTCCCGGCTCCCATGTTTTGGTACCTTACGTTCCGCTATATCGGCTAAGGTAGCACTGGGAGAACTACTGCGATTGTGCCCCGGTTCTGCTGGGCTAAGCACCTCAGTAGAGAAAGCTAAAACCGACTATCATGATAAGGCGAGAGACTGGTCGCTGTTCGAGAGGTTTCAAGTCCTTAAAGACTTATGCCACTTAGAGCGAGGAGTTGGCCCTGTCCGTCTTAAGGTGTGTATTGCGCCCCGAATTTGGCCTTCCGAATAATAGGGGCTTCGCCGAAATTTAAAATTATAGAATTCTATGGCTAAGTGAGAGTGATAACGCATTATGGTCTGATTGCCTTGTTCGTTGTGCTGAGCACCTCCCTCGAAGGACCCAACAATGGGAACAAGAGTGCTCAGGTTTATCCGGAACACCCCAACACTCGTGGCATGGGGGCAGAAGCTGACGACTAGCCATCTCTCATATTTGATAAACTGCCGAACAGAAGGTAATATTTAAAATTCAGACAAGCGTTGCATAGGGCATATGAACAAGTTTTCATAATACAGGATCACAGGAGCAAGTTAACTCAAATATTACATCTTTCGTACACTCGTCCACCACGAGACGGGCACCCTTCAGGACACCCTCATAGTACATCTCGGGGTGGCGATGCTCCTTGCCCTGCGGCGGCCCTTCCTTCACCAGCTTCACGACGTCCATCTTGGCCCATTGCACTTTCACACGGGCGAAAGCCCGGCGTGCACCTTGGATGCAGACGGACCGCTTGATGACTTCAAGCCGTGGGCAGGCATCCACAAGCCGCCTCACCAGGCCAAAGTAGCTGTTGGGAAGGGTGTCGCCAGGCCACATCCGGACTATAAAGCCCTTCATGGCCTGTTCGGCCGCCTTGTGCAGCTCGACCAGTTGCTTCAGCTGGTCGCTCAGAGGCATCGGGTGTTCGGTCCCAGTATACTGAGACCAGAACAGCTTCTCCATTGAGCTTCCCTCCTCGGCCTGGTAAAACTGTGCGGCATCCGACACGCTGCGGGGCAAATCTGCGAATGCTCTTGGAGAGCTCTGGATTCGGGTAAGTAACAAGTAATTCACTTTCACATGCTTGCTTTGCATATAGAATGCCTTACCCGCTGCTATCTTCTTCATCGCATCAATCTCCTGGAGGGCCTTCTGTGCTTCGGCCTTGGCACTCTTTGCACTTTCAAGGGGGGTGGCAAGCTCGGACTCTCACGTCTTCAAGTCAAGCTCCAACACCTCGTGCTTCGTCACGAGAGCGTGGAGCTCTTGCTGCACCTCACCCACCCGTGCCTCATACCTTTCCCGCTCGGTGCGCTCCTTGGCCACTTTGTTTTCGGCCTCGGATAGCGCTTGCTTTAGGGTCGCCACCTCAGTCATGGCCCCTGGCAAATTTACGATGATCCTGTCATTTTGCAATCGCATTCTTTTTATATATATCCATAGACTAGGTACTACTTGCCTTTGTTCTCCTCGAGCTGCCTCTTGGCAAGGCCGAGCTCTTCCTTGGACCCTTCAAGGTCCTGCTTCAGTGCGGCGACCTCCGCAGTCAGTGCGGCAGAGGCCAGGAGCAAAGCCTGCATATGCATATTGACATACTTATATTAGACTCCTGCGATATTGTTTGATCATCTGTTCGGCTTTTCTTTGTGAACACCGAATAGAGCATCAGGGGCTACTATCTATGCGGTAATATTTTACCTATATACTTACCTCAAAGCCTGTCAGAAGGCTGGCACAGGCTTCAGTCAGTCCGCTCTTGGCGGACTAAACCTTCTGGATCACCGCACTCATAATAGTGCGGTGCTCTTCGTCGATGGAAGCGCTGTGAAGCGCCCCAGCAGAGTGTCCAGTGCCTTTGGATGGACAGAGGTCACCAGCACAGGCGTCTTTCCCCTTTTGGAAGGAGGCCGCCTACCTAAGTCCGGAACCACTGGAGGTTCCGGCGCGGTGTTCGGCTGAGGGCCGAACTAGGAGCCCTCGAGAGCCTTGCTCTCTCTACTCCCGGAATCTGGGAGGTCGCCTCGAGGCGCCTCCGGGACTGTCTCCCCTCGACCCGGTGCCTCTTGAGACAATACCTCGGCGTTGTCCGTAGGGCAAGGGGAGGTGGCGGTCGGAAGTGGATCGCTATCCATATCCGACGAGCCCAGGGAGCCGTCCGATGATACGTCGATACGGGCTCGTGGCGGTCTGCATAATAATAATTCGGCGTTAGGAGAAGCGGTGCGACAAAGGTATGCTATGAATTACTCTAGCATCCGAATACTTACAACTTCGCCAGGGGCTTGGCCCTGAGCAGCCACTCGTCTTCGCCTTCGGCGGCGGTGGTGGAGTAGTCTGG
>NC_041386.1:521271232-521378110 GCF_002162155.2 Triticum dicoccoides
CCTTCCTTTTCTTGTCTCCCCCGACTGGAGGGGGAGCATCTTCATCTTCCCCCTCGTCTTCGGGGGAGGAGTGCGTCGCGGAGTTATCGGACGATGAGTCCGATAACACCTGGTGTCGGTGTCAAAATCGGCGGATCTCGGGTAGGGGGTCCCGAACTGTGTGTCTAAGGCGGATGGTAACAGGAGGCAGGGAACACGATGTTTTACCCAGGTTTGGGCCCTCTTGATGGAGGTTAAACCCTACGACCTGCTTGATTTATTCTTGATGATATGAGTATTACAAGAGTTGATCTACCACGAGATCGGAGAGGCTAAACCCTAGAAGCTAGCCTATGGTATGATTGTCTCTCCTCCTACGGACTAAAAACCTCCGGTTTATATAGACACCATAGGGGGCTAGGGTTACACAAGGTCGGTTACAAAGGAGGAGATATACATATCTGTATTGCCTAGCTTGCCTTCCACGCCAAGTAGAGTTCCATCCGGACACGAGACGAAGTTTTCAATCTTGTATCTTCATAGTCCAACAGTCCGGCCAAAGAATATAATCCGGCTGTCCGGATACCCCCTAATCCAGTACTCCCTCAGTAGCCCCTGAACCAGGCTTCAATGATGATGAGTCCGGCGTGCAGTATTGTCTTCGGCATTGCAAGGCGGGTTCCTCCTCCGAATACACCACGGAAGAATTTGAATACGAGGATAGTGTCTGACCCTGCAAAATAAGTTCCACATACCACCGTAGAGAGAATAATATTTCCACCAATCTAATCCGCTGACTTGTTTTGGCAACATGACATTATGCCATGGCCCGGTGATTATTCGAACCGTTTTCCTTTAACTAGCCCAGCACATAACGCAAGGCAGTTTTTTGACATGTCTTGTCAAAGCAGAGATCGTGTCCCCCTTATTACGGGATTCTCATCAATACGGGCGTGGGTAACCCAACCGCGCCTAGGACTCCTAGATTTTAGGCAAGTCCCAAATGGCCACGAGGAGGATGCTTGATATTCACCCTCTTTATAAAGGGTCAAGGTTTTTGCTTTTTTCCTCCTATGCTCAATCGAATCCTTCCCCCGCCTCGAGTTCTAACACCCAAAGCCGAGGTCAGGTACTTCGGACCTTCAATCATGTCTGGATCCAGCCTCCAGGGCCGATGGATGCCCTCCTCCGTGACGGAGGAGGATATCAAGAAGTTGAGGGAGGCAAGATACTTGACCGCTGAAGTCTCGCATCGGCTGCCCGCCCGAGGGCAGGTCGTCCCTACTCCCGAACCCAACGAAGACGTCGTGTTCATCTCCCACTTCCTCCGAGGACTAGGCCTCACTCTGGATCCCTTCGTAAGGGGTTTGATGTTCTATTATGGGCTTGATTTCCACGATCTAGCCCCGGATTCCTTTCTCCACATCTCGGCATTTATTGTTGTATGTGAGGCCTTCCTCCGCATTACCCCTCACTTCAGCCTGTGGCTCAAGACCTTTGATGTGAAGCCAAAGACGGTCGAGGGGCAGTATGCAGCGTGCGGAGGTGCATTAATAGCAAGATTGCTGGAGCTCCGTGGCCAAAAGGTTCCTTTCCAGAGGTGTCCGGATTATGGCAAAGGGAGTGGTTCTACATCACCGCTCCCAGAAGTGCCAAGTGGGTAGCTCTCCCCGCCTTTCGCTCGGGCCCTCCACCACAACTGATGTCATGGATCAGCAGGGGGCTGAGCTAGGGTCCAGCCAAGGATGTGCCCATATTGCAGGACCACATCCGGGATCTCTTCGAGGGAGATTTTAGTTTGGTTATGGTAGTGCAAGTCATGCTGGTCCGTCAAGTCCAGCCTTGCAAACGCCAGCCCCTTCGTTTATGGGAATTCAACCCAGAAGGACCACGCGCTATTTAGAATTTCCTCAGCCTGACGCACGAGGAGATGTACAAGTCGTTCTTCGGACCCCAGATAGAGTGTCCGGACACCTCCGAGGACATGGGCCTGAGCAGCAACCGCATCGCGGCCCAAGTAAGTAACCCTCTAGCCGAACACACTGTCTTTATTTCATCATGACAATATTCTTAAGGATCGCTCTTTGACCAGGACTGGATAGCAAAGGCGAAGATGATCCGGTGTTTGGCTCCCCTTCTCGAAGGCTTGGACAATCTGGTGCTGGAAAAGATTCTTGAGCCAGCACCTTGCCTGGTGCCCGCAAAGGAAGATGAAGGGGGGAATAAAGAGGGCCAAAGCGGACCTCCACCACTATCTGTTCCAACCGAGGGAACGAGCACCTCCGTGAGGGAGGACAACCAAGAGAAGGAGTCTGACATTCCTTCGCCCTAGGGGAGGAAGAGGACTACCTCTGATGATACGGAACCCAAGGTTTCCAAACGGGAGAAGAAAACTCCACCAGAGGGTCCCGTCTCGGAGGGTGCTTTTGCCGCACAAAGTTTGTGCGGGGATCAGCCCTCAAATGAGTTGTAGGTGATCATAATTTACTTAATAGTTGAGATATTCTACCTTACTTCCGAGGAAAATAACCTAAGCGTTTATCTTGTAGTTCAGATCTTAGCCCTTCTCAACAGAGCTCGTCTTCAGGGGACCTTCTTCCGGAGATGATGGAGAGTGAAACGCCTCCCTCGGACTCCCCCGCTCAAGAAGCGGGCGACCTTGAAGTGTCGTCACGGAGGGCCTCTCCGGATCCGGTGAGGCCAGAAGATAATCCCGTAGTCACCCGAAGTCCCCAGCATCCGGCTCTTGAAGAGGGCAGACAAAAGAGTCCGGCGCCGTCTGGTATGTGGTCGGATGTACTGAGGGATGTGCTGAAGCAAGCGATCATCTCGGAAGAACACCGTACGTTGATGGGTACGGTGATGGAAAGGATTTCGTCCGCCGAAAGCGGGTTGCATGACGCCTTTATGAGTCTACTAATGGGCTTTGAGGTATGTAAAATGATATACCTTTGTGATAGTACCGCACATTTTTAGGTGTGCCCTGTGTAGATAGTAGCCCCTGAGACTCTGATTGTCGCCGAGAACGGTGGCAAACAGAGGATCGTAGTCCCAGGTAATAACCATACCGCCCTTATGTGTAGGTAGTGGAAGCTCCGGTGGCTAGCCGGACTCATGAGTTTGCCGAACTAAAGCGACAACTGGATGCGGCGGATGCCTACATCGAGCTTGTTAACAAGCGGCTTGATGAGGCACATGGTAAGTGATATTTTTTGGTGAATGTCACATAGTAAGAGCAGCGTGATGCCAGTATCTTTAATATGTTGTGACTGCAGACGGAGCTGCCACCGTGGAGACCCTTCGGGCGGAACTTTCCCGGGCCAAAGAACAAGCAAGGAGTAGTAATGCGGCTGCTTTGAAGGTGGCCGAAGAGTTAAGAGCCGAGAAGGCCGCGCATTGCAAGAGCAAAGAGAAAATGGCCAAGATGGCTGTAAAGTTGAAAGACACTGCCGACCGTTGCCAGTTCCTCGAGGAAGAAAACCGAGCGAAGGCGATGGACCTCGAAAAGGCCATGATGGCGACCAAAGACACCCGTTCTGCCATGAGAGCGAAGAAGGAGGAGCTGCGTGAAGCGTGTGACATTGTGGCTGGGAAGCCCTTTTTGCTGCGGAGGAAGTTCGGAGATCCGCGGTATGCCCCTCTGGATCGGTTGTGGAGTTCGGCAGACGCATATCTGGACTTGGCGGCGAGCGCTATCGATGCGGCCGAATACTTCCGAGAAAAAACATATCGTGAAGTGGACAAGCTGTTCTGGTCGCAGTTTAACGTTCCAGAGCGTCCTCTTCCATTGACCGATCAGCTAGCCGAATGGGCCGAACTCAATAGGTTGTCCGGACTCGCCATGAGGTCTGTCGTGGATAAGCTGTGGCCGGAAAGGCCAAAGCCGAACAGTTATTTTAGCCTGGTGCAGCAGTTCCTTGGTGCAGTGCCGCGCATCAATGCGATGAAGATGTTGGCGTGCATAGAAGGCTCGCGGATGGCCCTTGCCCGTGTCAAAGCATACTGGGCGGAGATGGATGCTACTACTGTCACGGCGCAGGGTTCGGCCATAGGCCGAGTGGCTGCCGAGCACTATTTAGAAGAAGTTCTTGAGGGTGCTCGTTTGATAGAGGCCCAGTGCTCGAAGAATATTATGTTTGAGTGACATGTATTCCCATTGTAAAAACAATGTTTTATTAAATTTATCAAGGCTGTGTTTATAGTTTTGCCCGAAAGTATTGTGATGCCTCTTGTGCGGCCGTTTATGTATATATGTATATAACCTGAAAGATTGCAGTCGTCGGCTTCAGCCCCCACGCATACAATGGGGGGGTGTTCATAGAAGACGCGTATTCACACTTAATCCAACGTCTTGGTCCTAGTAAGGAGGTGATAGCGCAGCGAACTAGGAAATCGGACTATAATGCTTTAACACTTTCACTTAGCCATAGGAGTTTGACAGTGGGGCTACTATATAGCCCCTGGTGGCTCCGCACTCACCCGAGTTCGGGGTGCGTACATGCCTGGCCGGGAAATGGCCCTTCGTTAAGCCGGAGGAATTCTAGGATTCCGATAGGTCATTGAGTGGTTGACCAGTCTCGCGCTATATCATGACAGTCAGTTTTCGGCTTTCTCTACTGAGGTGCTCGTCCGGATGAACCAGGGCACAATCGCAGTAGTTCTCCTGGTGCCGCCTTAGCCGATAGAGCGGAACGTAAGGCAGCAAAACACAGGAGCTGGGCAAACCCAACATTTGACCCAAGACATGATTCGGAGTTGATGCATATAAGGCCAAACTCGCGACGCTAAACACTCCCTAAGGTATTTGGTCTTTATGGTGTAAACCGGGGCTAAACAGTGCCCTTTGTAAGAAGCCCCTAGTGTCCAGGTACGTGCATTGTTCTGACGTGGCCACATGCCAAGACGTCAGGATCCTTCTCAATTGTACTGAGAATCCGAGGGATGTGTATCAACAAGAGACAGTAAAAAAGGTTGACGCATGGTCTTAATCTAAAAAGAGTCCTTGGAACGGGTCCCTGCTGCACGTCTGCGCGTGTGTCTCCGTTGTGCCGTATCCTGGACGGGTGTAGCACGATTGTCATCTGTAAAAGAGAGGAACTTTGGTGAAAAGTTGTCGTGAAAAAAGGTGGGTTTAAAGGAACCATTTATAGTTCAAGATGAGTAAAAATTGCCACTTGTCTGCGCGCGTTGAGCCCCTTGTGTTTGTAATAGGGGTGTGGCCATGAAACCTGTATGAATTACATATAGCTGCGTCGGACTCGTCTAACCGTGTCCGTGGTCTTGACGACCTATCGAATGCTTTATTTGGTGAGGCCGTTTTAGTGTGCGGCTGCCTCACTCTCTTCGGCGCGCAGGGATTGCTCAATATTTCCATTTACTGTAATGATGCCACGTGGATCGGGCATCTTAAGTGTGAGGGAAGCATAATGCGGTATTGCATTAAAGCGAGTGAAAGCTTCGCGTCCAAGTAGTGCTTGATAGCCACTTTGGAACAGAGCAATGTGGAAGGTTAAATTTTTGCTACGGGAGTTGTCAGGGAAGCCGAATATAACCTCTAGTAGCAGGGAGCCCGTGCAATGAGCCCCTGGGCCTGGCGTTACTCCTCTAAAGGTAGTATTGTTGTCGCAAATTTTCGTTGGGTCTATCCCCATTTATCGAATTGTGTCATGATATATCAGGTTTAAGCTGTTGCCGCCGTCCATCAGGACTCGTGTGAAGTGGTATCCGTCAATTACTGGATCTAATACCAAGGCAGCCCACCCTGCGTTCCGGATACTTGCTGAGTAATCCTGATGGTCGAAGGTGATCGGTTGAGACAGCCAGTGGCAGAACTCCATGGTGATAGGCCCTTGGGCATGTTTGTCTAGGAGTGCCGCTTTGCTTCTTCCCTTTACCATGTGTAACACGTTTACTGTTTTGACTTCTGGTGGAAATTTCTTCTGTTCCCCAGTGTTTTGCTTGCGAGGCTCATCCTCGTCTTCGCTTGGTGTATCCTGCCCCTTATGTTCGGCGTTGAGCTTGCCGGACTGCTTGAAGACCCAACATTCTCTGTGGGTATGATTTGCAGGTTTATTGGGGGTGCTATGGATCTGACATATTTGGTACAGAATTTTTTTTAAGCTGGACAGTTCATCTCTGGCGCCTTTAGAGGGCGCCTTTTGCTGACTTGGCAGAGAGCTTCTGAACCCGGCGTTTACTGCCGTGCTCTTCGGGCTGTCTTCTTTATTTCGGCGCTTATTATTTTTGCTGCATCATGATTTCCCGTTTCCATCTCTAACTTCGGATGTACTTGGGTCGCTGGTGCTGCATTGGGCTAGCCGGTTGTCCTCGCCTGCGCAAAAGCGGGTCATGAGGCTTGTTAATGCTGCCATTGTTCTCGGCTTCTCTTGGCCAAGGTGCCTAGCAAGCCATTCGTCGCGGACGCTGTGCTTAAAGGCTGCCAAGGCTTCAGCATCCGGAGAGTCGTCTATTTGGTTCTTTTTAGTAAGAAACCTGTTCCAAAGTTTTCGGGCTGACTCTCCAGGCTGTTGAGTTATATGACTTAAATCGTCTGCATCCGGTGGTCGGACATATGTCCCTTGAAAATTTGCCTGAAAGGCGTCTTCGAGCTCTTCCCAGCTTCTAATGGAGCTTTCGGGGAGGCTTTTAAGCCAGTGCCGAGCTGGCCCTTTGAGCTTGAGGGGTAAGTACTTGATAGCGTGGAGATCATCTCCTCGAGCCATATGGATATGGAGGATATAGTCCTTAATCCAGACCCCAGGGTCTGTTGTTCCGTCGTATGCCTCTATGTTTACGGGTTTGAATCCCTCCAGAAATTCATGGTCCAACACCTCATCGGTGAAACATAGGGAGTGTGTGGCACCCCTGTATCTAGGTGTACTGTGGTGTTCGGATGTTTGTTGTGTTGCATCGTATGCTGGAGCGCACTTGCGTGGTCCATAAATGGATTTGGTTGCACCGTCCTTTTGATGCGAGCCCTCGCGTGGATCGCGTATTGGATTATGTGCGGCGTTGTTCGCCGCTTTATGTTGGCCATGAAGTCGTCTATCCGGCCGAATGGCCATTTTAATTTTTGGTTGCGGGGGATCTAAGGCCTCCTCATCGAATGCAGGTAGCAACTTCTGCTTCGGGTAGCTCTTGGTGTGGCGATTACTGTCGTACTTCGCTGCTGTTTTGAGTACTTCACTCCATTTGATTTTGAGTGTGTCTTGTGCAGCCTTGAGCCTTTGCTTCTGTTTTTTCAGACTCCTCGCCATGGCAACAAGCCTTTGGTGGGCATTATGTTGCTCCTGGCGCCTGTCCGGTGTGATTTTGTCCGGACTGTTATCTTCGACGGGGTTGGGTTGTTCGGCTTGATTTTCCGTGTTACCATGGTCGGGCAATGGTTCACCCTGCTCTAACGCTGGGTCTATGTGATCGTTATTTCTGCCGGGGCGGGCTTTGGGGCGGCGTTTAAGCCGCCGCTTTGACTGCTGCTCGAGGGAACCACCCGTCGCTGCGTCCTTCCGTTCCTCGTTGCTATTTTTTTTGGGTGTGTCCACCATGTATACATCGTATGATGAGGTGGTTGTCCAGTGCCTTGTGGGCAGTGATTCCTCTTTGACTCCCGCACCGTCGTCAATACCATTGATGTCTTCAGAGTCGAAGTCAAGCATGTCGGTTAAGTCATCGACAGTGGCTACTAAGTGGGTGGTGGGTGGGCGGCGAATTTCTTCGTCATCCATATCCCAATCCTGCCGGACGTAGTTCGGCCAGGATCCTCCTGACAAGGAGAGAGACCTTAATGAGTTCAGTATGTCGCTGAAGGGCGAGTGCTAGAATATATCCATGGAGGTAAACTCCATGATCGGCGCCCAATCGGATTCGATAGGAACGGGCGCAGGCGGTTCGGAGTCCGTGGCCGGAGAAGGATCCGACAGTTTGGCAGCACGGCTCTCGTGAAGGGTAAGGTCGATATTCGGCTCGATCGCCGCTGAGGGTACGGCCTTCGTGACAGGGTCCATCCACCCATCCATGGATGGGCCAACTGGCTCCGAACTGAGGTTCGGAGCGGCTACCGGTGCGATCTCCTGAATACGGTCCGATGGTAGAGCTAAATCGTACTCATCGTGACCGCGCGGCGCACAAGGCAAGGGCTCGAATCCGTCGAAGATCAAGTCTCCACTGATATCGGTCGTGTAGTTTAAGCTTCCAAACCTAACCTGGCGGCCAGGGGCGTAACTTTCGATCTGCTCCAGATGGCCAAGCGAGTTGGCCCGCAGTGCGAAGCCGCCGAACACAAATATCTGTCCGGGTAGAAAAGTCTCACCCTGGACTGCATCGCTATCGATGATCGTAGGAGCCATCAAGCCTAACGGCGACGACACAGAGGAACTCTCAATGAAAGCACCAATGTCGGTGTCAAAACCGGCGGATCTCGGGTAGGGGGTCCCGAACTGTGCGTCTAAGGCAGATGGTAACAGGAGGCAGGGAACACGATGTTTTACCTAGGTTCGGGCCCTCTTGATGGAGGTAAAACCCTACATCCTGCTTGATTTATTCTTGATGATATGAGTATTACAAGAGTTGATCTACCATGACATCGGAGAGGCTAAACCCTAGAAGCTAGCCTATGGTACGATTGTCTCTCCTCCTACGGACTAAAACCCTCCGGTTTATATAGACACCAGAGGGGGCTAGGGTTACACAAGGTCAGTTACAAAGGAGGAGATATACATATCCGTATTGCCTAGCTTGCCTTCCATGCCAAGTAGAGTCCCATCCGGACACGAGACGAAGTTTTCAATCTTGTATCTTCATAGTCCAACAGTCCGGCCAAAGGATATAATCTGGCTGTCCGGATACCCCCTAATCCAGGACTCCCTCACCTGGCGTCGGGAACTCTTTCGAGTTCCCTTGGCCTTCTTGGTCTTCTCCGGCACCTTGTAAGGAGCCGGAGTCAGCATCTCCGTCAGGAGAGCGTCCCCAGTGTCTTCGGGCAGAGGGGCCGGATAGTTAATCTGCCCCGACGTCTCCACCCAGTCCTGTTAAAGGCATGGAGCTCAGACCCTGCACATGATTAAGCTAGGGGAAATCAAATATCCTACCAGATGTATAGAAGTCACCAAATGTGCTCGGCGCTTCGTGCTTAGCCCGCGGTCTTCGGTGAGAGAGGGAGGGACCTCGGCACCCTTGAATAGCACCCTCCAGACGTCTTTGTGTGTCGTGTCGAAGAGCTCACTCAGAGTCTGGTGCTGGGCCGGGTCGAACACCCACAGGTTGAAATCCTGTTGTTGACACGGGAGGATCCGGCAGATGAGCATGACCTGGACTATGTTGACAAGCTTGAGCTTCTTGCTTGCAATATTTTGGATACATTTCTGGAGTCCGTCCAGCTCCACCGATGAACCCCAGGACAGGCCCTTCTCTTTCCAGGAGGTGAGCCGCGTGGAGATTCCGGATCAAAACTCGGGGCAGCCACCCAGTTGGTGTTACACGGCTCGGTGATGTAGAACCACGATGATTGCCACCCCTTTATGGTCTCAGCGAAGGAGCCTTCAAGCCATATAACATTAGGCATCTTGCCCACCATGGCTCCACCGCGTTCTGCTTGTTGGCCTCCCACCACCTTCGGCTTGATATTGAAGGTCTTTAACCACAGGCCGAAGTGGGGCCGGATGCGGAGGAAAGCCTCACACACGACTATGAACGCCGAAATGTTGAGTATGAAGTTCGGGGCCAGATCGTGGAAGTCCAGCCCATAGTAGAACATGAGACCACAGACGAATGGATGGAGGGGAAACCCCTGTCCGCGGAGGAAGTGGTGGAGGAAAACTACCCTCTCGTGAGGTTCAGGGGTAGGAACGGTCTGCCCTGTAGCGGGCAGCCGATGCTCGATATTCACGGCTAAGTATCCGGCTCCATGCAGCTTCTTGATGTGTCCCTTCATAACGGAGGAAGCCATCCATTTGCCTCCCGTTCCGGACATGGTTGGAGAAGGTTGAGGGGAAGGATGTGGACTTCGGCGTTGGAGCTCAAGTGCGCAAGAATGGATGAGCAAGGAGGAAGAAGGCGTGGGTAGAAAAAAGGCTAAACCTTGTCCCTTTATAAGGGCGGCCGAAACTATGCGCCCCCATTAGCCTGATAAAACTCGCTTATCCCCCAAGCGCCATAATCGATGGCGAAGTTGGGTTACCCACACCCGTATTGATGAGAATCTCGTAATAAGGGGAACACGATCTCTGCTTTGACAAGACGTGTCAAGAAACTGCCTCATGTTATGTGCGGGGCTAGTTAAAGGAAACAGTTTGAATAATCACCGGGCCATGGCATAATGTCATGTTGTCAAAACAAGTCAGCAGATTAGATTTATGGAAGTATTATTCTCTCTACGGTGGTATGTGGAACTTATTTTGCAGGGTTGGACACTATCCTTGTATTCAAATTCTTCCAGGGTGTATTCGGAGGAGGAACCCGCCTTGCAATGCCGAAGACAATACTACGCATCGGACTCATCGTCATTGAAGCCTGGTTCAGGGGCTACTGAGGGAGTCCTGGATTAGGGGGTCTCCGGACAGCCGGACTATATCCTTTGGCCGGACTGTTGGACTATGAAGATACAAGATTGAAGACTTCGTCTCGTGTCCGGATAGGACTCTACCTGGCGTGGAAGGCAAGCTAGGCAGTACGGATATGTATATCTCCTCCTTTGTAACCGACCTTGTGTAACCCTAGCCCCTTCCGGTGTCTATATAAACTGGAGGGTTTTAGTCCGTAGGACAACATACAATCATACCATAGGCTAGCTTCTAGGGTTTAGCCTCTCTGATCTCGTGGTAGATCAACTCTTGTAATACTCATATCATCAAGAATAAATCAAGAAGGACGTAGGGTTTTACCTCCATCAAGAGGGCCCGAACCTGGGTAAAACTTCGTGTCCCCTGCCTCCTGTTACCATCCGCCTTAGACGCACAGTTCGGGACCCCCTACCCAAGAACCGCCGGTTTTGACACCGATAGTGTTCCTCCGGTATTCGGGAGTTGCATAATCTCATAGTCATAGGAACATGTATAAGTCATGATGAAAGCAATAGCAATATACTAAACGATCGAATGCTAAGATAACGGAATGTGTCAAGTCAAGCACATCATTCTCTAATGATGTGATTCCGTTAATCAAATGACAACTCATGTCGATGGCTAGGAAACTTAACCATCTTTGATTCAACGAGCTAGTCAAGTAGGCGTACTAGTGACACGCTGTTTGTCTATGTATTCAGACATGTACTAAGTTTCCGGTAAATACAATTCTAGCATGAATAATAAACATTTATCATGTTATAAGGAAATAAATAATAACTTTATTATTGCCTCTAGGGCATATTTCCTTCAGTCTCCCACTTGCAATAGAGTCAATAATCTAGTTCACATCTTTATGTGATTAGTTCACATCTCCATGCGACTAATACCCAAAGGGTTTTATAGAGTCAATAATCTAGTTCACATCTCTATGTGTTTAACACCCAAAGAGTAATCATGTTTTGCTTGTGGGAGAAGTTTAGCCTACGGGTATGCAACATTCAGATCCGTATGTATTTCACAAATTTCTATGTCTACAATGCTCTGCACGGAGCTACTCTAGCTAATTGCTCCAACTTTCAATATGTATCCAAATCAAGACTTAGAGTCATCTAGATTGATGTAAAAAGCTTGCATCGACGTAACTCTTTACGACGAACTCTTTTATCACCTCCATAATCGAGAAATATTTCCTTAGTCCTCTAAGGATAATTTTGACCGTTGTCCAGTGATCTACTCCTAGATCACTATTCTACTCCTTTTCCAGAATCATGATAAGGTCTACAATAGGATTGGTAAACAGCATAGCATACTTTATAGAACCTATGACTGAGGCATAGGGAATGACTTATCATTCTCTTTCTATTTTCTGCTATGGTCGGGTTTTGAATCTTTACTCAACTTCACACCTTGCAACACAGGCAAGAACTACTTCTTTGACTGTTCCATTTTGAACTACTTCAAAATCTTCTCAAGGTATGTACTCATTGAAAAGACTTATCAAGCATCTTGATCTATCTCTATAGATCTTGATACTCAATGTGTAAGCAACTTCATTGAGGTCTTTCTTTGAAAAACTCTTTTCAAACACTCCTTTATGCTTTCCATAAAATTCTACATTATTTCTGATCAACAATATGTCATTCACATATACTCATCAGAAATGATGTAGTGCTCCCACTCACTTTCTTATATATACAAGCTTCACTGTAAGTCTGTATAAAACCATATGGTTTGATCAACTCATCAAAGCGTATATTCCAACTCCGAGATGGTTGCACCAATCCATAGATGGATTGCTGGAGCTTGTACATTTTTGTTAGCACCTTTAGGATCGACAAAACCTTCTGGTTGCATCATATACAACTCTTCTTTAAGAAATCCCTTAAGGAATGTAGTTTTGACATCCATTTGCCAGATTTCATAACATGCGACAATTGCTAACATGATTCGGACAGACTTTTAAGCATCGAAACAAGTGAGAAAATCTCATCGTAGTCAACACCATGAACTTGTCGAAAACATTTTGCGACAATTCGAGCTTTGTAGATAGTAACACTACTATCAGCGTCCGTCTTCCTCTTGAAGATCCATTTATTCTTAATGACTCACCAATCATTGGGCAAGTCAATGAAAGTCCATACTTTGTTCTCTTACATGGATCCCATCTCAGATTTCATGGCCTCAAGCCATTTCGCGGAATCTGGGCTCATCATCGCTTCCTCATAGTTCGTAGGTTCGTCATGGTCAAGTAACATGACATCCAGAACAGGATTACCGTACCACTCTGGTGCAGAACTCACTCTGGTTGACCTACGAGGTTCGTGAAGGAAATATGCCCTAGAGGCAATAATTAAGTTATTATTTATTTCCTTATATCATGATAAGTGTTTATTATTCATGCTAGAATTGTATCAACCGGAAACATAATACATGTGTGAATACATAGACAAACAGAGTGTCACTAGTATGCCTCTACTTGACTAGCTCGTTGATCAAAGATGGTTATGTTTCCTAACCATAGACATGAGTTGTCACTTGATAAACGGGATCACATCGTTAGGAGAATGATGTGATTGACTTGACCCATTCCGTTAGCTGAGCACTTGATCGTTTTAGTTTACTACTATTGCTTTCTTCATGACTTATACATGTTCCTATGACTATATTATGCAACTCCCGATTACCATAGGAACACTTAGTGTGCTACCAAACGTCACAACATAACTGGGTGATTATAAAGGTGCTCTACAGGTGTCTCCGATGGTACTTGTTGAGTTGGCATAGATCGAGATTAGGATTTGTCACTCCGATTGTTGGAGAGGTATGTCTTGGCCCTGTCGGTAATGCACATCACTATAAGCCTTGCAAGCAATGTAACTAATGACTTAGTTGCGGGATGATGCATTACGGAATGAGTAAAGAGACTTGCCGGTAACGAGATTGAACTAGGTATTGAGATACCGATGATCGAATCTCGGGCAAGTAACATACTGATGACAAAGGGAACAACCTATGTTGTTATGCGGTTTGACCGATAAAGATTGTCATAGAATATGTAGGAGCCAATATGAACATCCAGGTTCCGCTATTGGTTATTGACCGAAGATGTGTCTCGGTTATTTCTACATAGTTCTCGAACCCGTAGGGTCGACACGCTTAACATTCGGTGATGATCGGTATTATGAGTTTATGTGATTTGATGTACTGAAGGTAGTTCGGAGTCCCGGATGAGATTAGGGACATGACGAGGAGCCTCAAAATGGTCGAGACATAAAGATCGATATATTGGACGACTATATTCGGACATTGGAAAGGTTCCGAGTGATTCGGGTATTTTTCGGAGTACCGGGGAGTTACGGGAATACAGGGAAGAAGTATTGGGCCTCATGGGCCAAGTGGTGGAAGAGAGGAGGCAGGGCGCATGGCCCTCCTAGCCCAAACCGAATTGGACTAGGGGGTCGGGCCCCCTTTCTTCCTTTCCTCCCTCTCCTTCCTTCTCCCCTTCCCCCTTCCTTTCCTCGTCCTAGTAGGAGTAGGAAAGGGGACTCCTACTCGTACTAGGAGGAGGACTCCTCCTCCTGGCGTGCCCTAGGAGGGCCGGCCGGCCTCCCCCCTTGATCCTTTATATACGGGGGCATGGGGGCACTCTAGAACACACAAGTTGATCATTGATCTCTCCCACCCGTGTGCAGTGCCCCCCTCCACCATAATCCACCTCGGTCATACTGTAGCGGTGCTTAGGCGAAGCCCTGCGACGGTAGCTACATCAACATCGTCACCATGCCTTAGTGCTGACGAAACTCTCCCTCGAGCTCTACTGGATCGTGAGTTCGCGGGACGTCACCGAGCTGAACGTGTGCTGAACGTGGAGGTGCCATACATTCGGTACTGAGGATCGGTCGATCGTGAAGACGTATGACTACATCAACCGCGTTTTCATCTATGAGGGTACGTGGAAAACACTCTCCCCTCTTGTTGCTATGCATCACCATGATCTTGCGTGTGCATAGGAAAATTCTAAAATTACTACGTTCCCCAACAGTGGCATCCGAGCCAGGTTTATGCGTAGATGTTATATGCACGAGTAGAACACAAGTGAGTTGTGGGAGATACAAGTCATACTGCTTACCAGCATGTCATACTTTGGTTCAGCGGTATTGTTGGATGAAGCGGCCTGGATCGACTTTACGCGCACGCTTACGCGAGACTGGTTCTACTGACGTGCTTCGCACAGAGGTGGCTGGCGGGTGTCAGTTTCTCCAACTTTAGTTGAACCAAGTGTGACTATGCCAGGTCCTTGTTGAAGGTTAAAATATCACTAACTTGACGAAATATCGTTGTGGTTTTGATGCGTAGGTAAGAACGGTTCTTGCTCAGCCCGTAGCAGCCACGTAAAACTTGTAACAACAAAGTAGAGGACGTCTAACTTGTTTTTTCAGGGCATGTTGTGATGTGATATGGTCAAGACGTGATGAGATATATATTGTTGTATGATATGAACATGTTTCGTTAAAGTTATCGGCAACTGGCTAAAGCCTTATGGTTGTCTCTTTATTTCATAAGATGCAAGCGTCATACAATTTCTTTACTTTATCGCTATGCGATAGCAATAGTTGCAAAAGCAATAGTTGGCGAGATGACCATATGATGACACGTTGACAGAGATCAAGATGATGGAGATCATGGTGTCATGCCGGCGATGATGAAGATCATGACAGTACTTTGGAGATGGAGATCAAAGGCGCAAGATGATCATGGCCATATCATGTCACATATATTGATTGCATGTGATGTTTATATTTTATGCATTTTAGTTTGCTTTGTTTGATGGTAGCATTATAAGTTGATTTCTCACTAAATTTCAAGGTAAAAGTGTTCTCCCTGAGTATGCATCGTTGCCAAAGTTCGTCGTGCCAAGACACCACGTGATGATTGGGTGTGATAAGCTCAATGTTCATCTACAACGGGTGTAAGACAGTTTTACATACGTAGAATACTCGGGTTAAACTTGACGAGCCTAGCATATGCAGATATGGCCTCGGAACACTGGAGACCGAAAGGTCGAGCGTGAATCGTATAGTAGATATGATCAACATAGTCATGTTCACCATTGAAAACTACTCCATCTCACGTGATGATTGGACATGGTTTAGTTGATTTGGATCACGTGATCATTTAGATGACTAGAGGGATGTCTATCTAAGTGGTTGTTCTTAAGTAATATGATTAATTGAACTTAATTTATCATGAACTTAGTCCTGATAGTATTTGCATAACTATGTTGTAGAGCAATAGCTCACGATGTAGCTCCCCATTTATTTTTGATATGTTCCTAGAGAAAAACTAAGTTGAAAGATGTTAGTAGCAATGATGCGGATTGGATCCGTGATCTTAGGATTATCCTTATTGCTGCACAGAAGAATTATGTCCTTCATGCACCGCTAGGTGACAGACCTATTGCACGAGCAAATGCAGACGTTATGAACGTTTGGCAAAGCTCGGTATGATGACTACTTGATAGTTTAGTGCACCATGCTTTATGGCTTAGAACCGGGACTTCACAAATGTTTTGAAATGTCATGGAACATATAAGATGTTCTAAGAGTTGAAATTGGTATTTCATACTCATGCCCGTGTCGAGAGGTAGGAGACCTCTGACAATACTTTGCCTACAAAGATGGAGGAGAATAGCTCAACCAGTGAGCATGTGCTCGGATTGTCTGGGTACTGCAATTGCTTAAATCATGTGGGAGTTAATCTTCAAGATAAGATAGTAATTAACAAAGTTCTCTAGTTACTATCACCAAGTTACTAGAACTTAGTGATGAACTATAATATGCAATGGATAACAGAAACGATTCCAAAGCTCTTCGTGATGCTGAAATCGACGAAGGTAGAAATCAAGAAAAGCATCAAATGTTGATGGTTGACAAGACCACTAGTTTCAAGAAAAGGGCAAAGGGAAGAAGGGGAACTTTAGGAAGAACGGCAAGCAAGTTTTTGCTCAAGTGAAGAAGCCCAAGTCTAGACCTAAGCATGAGACTAAGTGCTTCTACTGCAAATGGAAGCAGAACTACCCAAAGTATTTGGCGGATAAGAAGGATGGCAAAGTGAACAAAGGTATATTTGATATACATGTTATTGATGTGTACTTTACTAGTGTTTATAGCAACCCCTTAGTATTTGATATTAGTTCAGTTGCTAAGATTAGTAACTCGAAACGGGAGTTGCAGAATGAACAGAGACTAGTTGTCGGTGTCAAAACCGGCGGATCTCGGGTAGGGGGTCCTGAACTGTGCGTCTAGGCCGGATGGTAACAGGAGGCAAGGGACACGAAGTTTTACCTAGGTTCGGGCCATCTTGATGGAGGTAAAACCCTACATCTTGCTTGATTAATATTGATGATATGGGTGTTACAAGAGTAGATCTACCACGAGATCAGAGAGGCTAAACCCTAGAAGCTAGCCTACGATATGATTGTATGTTGTGATTGTTGTCCCACGGACTAAAACCCTTCGGTTTATATAGACACCGGAGAGGGTTAGGGTTACACAAGGTCGGTTACAAAGGATGAGATATCCATATACGTATTGCCTAGCTTTCCTTCCACGCCAAGTAGAGTCCCATCCAAACACGAGACGAACTCTTCAATCTTGTATCTTCATAGTCTATTAGTCCGGCCAATGGAGATAGTCCGGCTGTCCGGAGACCCCCTAATCCAGGACTCCCTCAGTAGCCCCCGAACCAGGCTTCAATGACGATGAGTCCGGCGCGCAGTTGTCTTCAGCATTGCAAGGTGGGTTCCTTCTCCAAATTCTGTGTACCTGTCGAAATAATGTCCGGTTCCTTGTGACGGTTTGCACTCCTTGGCTTCTATGCCCAATAATGGCCACTTTCCACATGTCGAGCGAATGTGAAGAGCCAGGGTGTTTTCACATTTACCCCTAGCTATGTAGATGAGCCGCCTATTTAAAAAGACGAGGATTCAGATCCAAATCACATCATCCTCCCTTGCCGAGTCTTCATCGGAGCGCGCCCGACAGAGATCCATTCCACCATGGCCGGTCGACGCAGCTCGTCCTCTCGCACCCCTAGTTCCAAGCTTGGAGATTGGGAGAGATGTTCCATCCCGCACAACAAATTGGTGATGCTTCAGTCCAAGGGATTTCTTCCCCCAGCGTATCTGGTCCTGGTTCGAGCCGTGCTTGCCACCTATAATGGCAGAGAGCAAGCGGAGAGCCGTCCCAATCCCTCCAAGGGAGAGCGGGTATGTCTTGTCCCTTATCTGGTAAGAGGGCTCAGATTCCCAATCCATCCATTTCTCCGGGGGCTTCCGGAGTTCTATGGCCTCCAACTGCACAACCTTATGCCTGCCACCCTGCTGCATATCGCGGGATTCGTAGCCCTTTGCGAGTTACTTTTGGGCTGTGAGGCTCATTTCGCTTTGTGGAAGAAGTTGTTCTGGCTTGTGCCCCATTCTAAGAAGGGATCAATATATCAAGTGGGCGGAGCCGAAGTGTGGCGTATTGCTGGGACCGGATACCTATCCGGGACCCCGAAGAAGACGTCTGAATACTGGCCTTTAGAATGGTTTTATATAGAAGATGTCCCCCTTCCGGATCGGCCTTCCTGAGTTCGACAACGCCCCTTTGAAGAAGCGCCAGAGCTGGCGTCCATGGAGCCCCCTAGAGGAAGACGACCGGGACATTCTTTATCTGATGAGCCGGATAAGCTCTTTAGCTCGATCCGGATTGACCATGATTGAGGTCATGGCTATATGCATTATGTGGGGGGTGCAGCCGCTCCAGTATAGAGGCCACCCCATGTGGGTCTTCAACGGGGAGGATGACGCCACCCGCCACGGCCGCAAAGGGCCGGGATCGGCTGCTGACCTAACAAAGATCTTGTCCACTTTGTATAAGGGAGAAGAGGAGGAATTCCTCCGTGTCAACCCGCAGGGCGGATTCTCTATGTGCAATCCTCCGAGCTGGGTAAGGAGAGACTTTTTCTCTCCCATCCGTTTCGTATTCCCATAACTTAAGTTTTCATTCCGGTGATTTTATCGCAGGAGCTGCGCCAGGCCGTAAAGGAGATAAACAGCCCTCCTCCACAGCCCGAGGACCCTGGACGGTCCCTTGACCCGGCCTCCCAGGAGGATCCGGACATATCCGTGGAGCTGATCGACGGGTTTTTTTACCAAGGGAGTAATGACAATACCTTGGTGGCCATTACGGTCGATTACCTTGGGCTAGTTCCAGCCTCACAGGTGACTGAGACCGAAATCACAGCACTTAAAAAGGGATCCGTCCTTGTGCTCTTTTTTTTCTATTGCCGCATAACAACCGTGTCTTGCAGGGGAGGTCCTCGGGGCAGAAGGCCGAGCCTGTGACAACTAGCCAACAAGGGGCCGCTAGGCCAGGCAGGCTGAAAAGATCTGCAGTCCGGATTGAGGCACCGGCGCAGCGGTATGGCGCGCCGTCTTTATTGCAAGACATTAGTTACAGAGGCATATTAACGCCCATGCCTTCTTTTCAGGAAAAAGAGCGCTCGCCGGACTATGCCCGGAGAGGCTACCAATCGCGCCTCCACAAGCCAGGCTCAAAGGCCGGACTCAGAGGTGGGAACGAGTACAAGGCGTGCGCCGGGTGCTCCTCCGACAGAGGATACAGATAGACTGTCCGCCACCCCTTCCGAGGTGGAAAGTGCCATGAACCACAGGCGTCGCCGGACTGTTCTTCGTGACGCTTGTTTCTTCCAAGAGGCATTAGATGCCTTCAACTCGGGAGACACACACATTCGTGCCACTCAAAATGGTCTAGCCAGAGCCACAGAGCAGTATGTAAAAGACATCCGGGTGAGAAAATTTGATGATTATATATATCAGTAGCCCCTGAGACTTGAAACAGTTAGGATAACTGATTTAAGGATCATTTGTTATGTAGGTTCTTACAGAAAAGAATACTCAACTGTCCCAGGAGCTGGAAGAGTGTAAAGCTCAACTCCAGGCCGCAATGGCCGTAGCAGGGGAGCCCAAAGAGACCCCCTCTGGTATCATATCCGTCAAATGATAAGTATCGTATTAGAGTGCGGCTTTATATGCAGATCTGATGATAAAATTGCAGATGACGCTAGGGTGAATCCGGATAAGCAACAGCTCATACGCCAGCTGAAGGCCGGTGAGAGCGTGCTTACGAGGGTGAGGCAGGAGAAGAATGATCTCCAAGATGCCAACACCAAGCTGGGCGTGGAACTAAAAGATGTTCATGCCCAACTGTCGGACTCTGTTAAGGAGAATCGGTGGCTTCGATGCGGCATATTTAGTAAGTGCTTGAATGAACTTTGAAAAAGAGTTCGGCGAGGAGGCTGGCTGAGAGAGTTATGTGTGTAGGTATGCTAACAGGTCGTCCTGCCGAGGAGATGCCTAGTTCAACGGGTGATCTTCTTCCCGAGCTCACACAGTTACATGAACGAGTTCGGTAGGTGATGCAAGGCGTTGCCCAGGCCTTGTGGTCGTCCGTCTCCATACCCGAAGGCCTTGGAGAGCTTGCAGAAAAGCTGAAGGGAGCACGACGGCATTTCTGATTATGGAAGATATCGGCCTGCCATCAGGGCACCAGGGAAGCTTGGGCAATGGTGAAGACACGGTACACGAAGGCTAACCCGAACCACATGGCCGAAGTTGGACCTGTTGGGCCTGATGGCAAGGAGATCCCTGTGAATTTAGTGTACGGCCAAGTAGAATTAGCCGCAAAGTATTCCCAACAGGACTGTAGACTAGACAGCCTATTCGAGGGCATTAAAAAGGAATTCAACTAGTCAAATTGACTATGTAATTTTAAAGTGACATATATGATGTCTTGTAGCCGGATTGTAGATCGTTTGTCGTGGCGGACCTTTTCGCTTCAACCTCGGGACCTGATAGTCCGGAGTGTATCCGAATACCCTCTCGGTTATATAAGAACCAGGGCATGCATGGAGACCAGGTGTAGGGGTCATTAGTGCTTTATCAGACAAGTGCCCAACTAGTTATGTTATATTACATGGGTATAAGAAATATCTTCCAGAGAGAATAGTTCCGTTAAGGGTTCCTTTCCCTGGGTAGGCATGCCCTAAAGTGCATGTCCAGACTGTGACAAGAAGCGCAGTGAAAACGTCTGGGGGCAGATATGGATAATAAATAAAAGTCATCTTTTGTTCACCGACCGAACATTCTCTTAAGAACGCTAGCTTTCGGCTTCACCCAGTCTGAGGTACACGTTCGGCCGACCCGGCGGTAACAATCGCAGAGGTGCTCCCCTTATGCCCTAGCCGAATTAACGGGAACGTAGGGCATAAATACAAGAGCCATGCAACCCAACTTGGCCAAAACTTAAGTCATATCGATGCATATAATGGTGAAAAAAGGTACATGCGGAAGTATAACACATGTGTTGGGCGTTGGGCCCAGGTAAATAATTTAAGCTTCCGTGAGAGAAGCCCCCAGGTATGGAGAGTGCGGCTAGCACATCTATGATGTATGAGTGAGGCACAAGGTGATCCTTGAAGGCCTAGGGAAATAAAAAGAATGAAAGGGAAACAAGACAAATGATGCATATGCAGAAAATGGACGAAGGGAGGGGACTAACGTAAAGTCCGGAGCTAGGCGTAGAATCTTTGGAGCCTGGCTGCATTCCATGGGTTCGGCTCGAGTCGACTGGTCGATGCATCCCGCAGTCGGTATGCTCCACCGGTCAGAACTTGGTCGATAATGAAGGGACCTTCCCATTTGGGCTCGAGCTTGTTCTTTTTCTTGTCCGGCAGCCGTAGAACTAGTTCGCCAACGTTATAAGTTTTGGCCCGTACTTCTCTGCTTTGGTATCTGCGAGCCTGCTGCTGGTAAAATGCGGAACGGGCTTTGGCTACGTTGCGCTCTTCCTCCAATGTGTCCAGACCGTCCTGCCGATCGAGCTCGGCTTCTCTTTCTTCATACATGCGCACTCGAGGTGAGTCATGAATTATGCCATAGGGCAGGACTGCCTCTGCGCTGTACACCATAAAAAATGGTGTATATCCGGTACTACGATTCGGCGTGGTCCGCAGTCCCCAGAGTACGGAGTTGAGCTCCTCTACCCATCGCGTATCAGACTCTGTTAGGGAGCACACTAATCGGGGTTTAATGCCGCTCATTATAAGACCATTTGCTCGTTCGACTTGTAACACCCCGGATGTAACTTTCCCAATTTATACTCCAACTCTTGCCGTTTTCGGCGTTAAGTTATTTTATTTTCTCGGGTTCGGGTTTTTGTCTCCGTGTGTTTTTGTCATTGTCATGCATCTCATATCATGTAATCATGTGCATTGCATTTGCATACGTGTTCGTCTCATGCATTCCAGCATTTTCCCCGTTGTCCGTTTTGCATTCCGGCGCTTCGTTCCCCTCCGGTGGTCATTTCTAGCTTTCTTTCGCGTGTGGGGAATAAACATTTCCGGATTGGACCGAGACTTGCCAAGCGGCCTTGGTTTACTACCGGTAGACCGCCTGTCAAGTTTCGTGCCATTTGGACTTCGTTTGATATTCCAACGGTTAACCGAGGGACTGAAAAGGCCTCGTGTGTGTTGCAGCCCAACACCCCTCCAATTTGGCCCAAAACCAACCTAAGCCTTCTCCATCATCTAGAGCGTTCGATCACGATCGCGTGGCCGAAAACCGCACCTCATTTGGACTCTCCTAGCTCCATCTATGCCTATATAAAGGCCTCTCCCAAAAATCCCGGATCCCCTCCTCCTCTAACCCTAAAAAAAATCCACCGCGCCGTGCCGAACACGTCCGTGCCGGCCGGACACCGTCCGCTGCCCGCCCGGACCTATCGCAGGGCGCCACGTGGACGTGCGCCCACATCCCCGCCGCCTCGCCCGCGCCGGCCCGCCTGGCCCGCGCCCGGCCCTCCCCGCCGCCGAGCCGGGCCCCGCGCGCCCCGCCGCCTGCCTCCTCGCTCCACGGCGCCGCGCCCCGTCGCCCGCTGCCGCACACGCCCCTCGTCGGCCGGCGTGCCTCCCCGACGCCGGGACCGCCGCCTGTCCTCCCGGGTCACCGCGCCGCCCCGACGCCCCCGCGGCGCCGCTCACCGCCGCGGCCGCCGCGTCCGCGCCACCTCTTCGCCCTCTCGGCCTAGATCCAGAGGTTGTTTTTCTTCTAACTCCTTGAAATCCCAGATCCAAGTGCCCATGTTCATAGCATCGTATCTTTGCATCCGTAACTCCCATTTGGGCATATAGCATATCAAAATGTTCATCTCAGAGAGTACATCATTTCATACTATTGCATCATTTTCATTTGAGTTCATCTTGATGCCCGAAATGCTGTTAGAAGAGGGCTACTTGGGATAATTGTCAGATCTGCTGCTCCATTTAGGTTTTTGTCATTTTTGCCATGATTAATGTGTGCATGTTATGCCCATGAGTTCTACATATGTTTTGTTAAGGGTTTTGTCATCTTTCCAGAGGTGCAACCCATGTATTTTTGTGATGTGTGTGGTGACTAGCACAACCTTGCAAAGTGGTGCACTTGAAAATTCTGATTTCAGGGACTTAGCAATTCCACTAAGTCCTTGATCTGTTTATCTCATATGGCCATATGTTCATGTTGTTTCCTAGTGATCCATGCCTCTTTTGAGGATGATCAGTAAGGATGTTTTATTAATCTTGTAGTGCTCTATCCACCCATGTCTTTGTTTGCAATTATGGAGCACCCTAGCTTGAGTCAATCGAGCTCTACTTTTGCTACTTTGTGAATCTGGGCAGATTGTCAACTTGTTTGCAATTTTGCCGATGATGTTGTAGTTGATCTGTGCATGCTATGCTATTGTTCTTGCCATGTCTAGCTTGCATTTTGTGTATTATTGATGGGTGTATGATTAGGTTATCATGACTTGCACCGTAGTGAGTGCATCAAGCTCGTAAACATGCCTACTTGATATCTGTTTTCAGCATGCTTCAGTTTTCACTAAGTCTGAGAACTGATTATGTTTTTGCTATGTTCACATGCTTGCAATTGTATTTTCTGATCCCTTTTGGATGAAGGTCACTAAGGGACTTTTGTTAAGCTCCTTGAGTAGCTCCATGCCATGCTTTACTTTTCCATGTTTAGTTCCTGTAGCATGTAGTTTTGTTGCTCCGAAGTGAGCTACCTGATCTGAAATTCCAGACAAGTGTTAATTTCACTAAGTCTGAGATCTGTTTGCCATATGCATTTTTGCCATGCTTGTTTGAACCTGTTAATGGATGAATTGGCCGTAGCTTAGTGCTAGACTTCTGTTAAGAATCTTGAATGCATCCCTTCCATGTGTTTTGTTGTCATGTTTGGGTGCTGTAGCATGTTCATCTCATTGCATTTAGATGCCTACTTGCTGTAAATCGCAGACCGGTGTCATATTTGAATTGCTTGCCATTTCCAAACCGTAACTCCGATTCCGGTGTTCTTTATATCATTTTCAAGCGATTTCATCTCATTTTTCCAGTGGCACACTTGGATTCCCAAGTTGAGGCCAGGTTCATGCATTCCTTGTCATATCTTGCATTTGCATCCCGCATCGCATCCCGCATAGCATACCATCTTTGCATCATCTTGTTTGATCCTTCCACGTGGTTGATTGTGTCCTTGTTGCTTGTTTGTCTTGTTTGGGTAGAGCCGGGAGACGAGTTCGCTAACGAGGAGCCCGTTGAGTTTGCTTTCGAGGATCCAGTCAACTCTGACAACTTTGCAGGCAAGATGATCATACCCTCGAAATCACTACTATCTTTGCTATGCTAGTTTGCTCGCTCTTTTTCTATACCAATGCTACGATGCCTACCACTTTCTTTCAAGCCTCCCAAATTGCCATGTCAAACCTCTAACCCACCTTGTCCTAGCAAACCGTTGATTGGCTATGTTACCGCTTTGCTCAGCCCCTCTTATAGCGTTGCTAGTTGCAGGTGAAGATCGGAGGCCGTTCCATGTTGGAACATTTATTTACTTGTTGGGATATCATTATATTGCCATGTTATCTTAATGAATCTATATACTTGGTAAAGGGTGGAAGGCTCGGCCTCTCGCCTAGTGTTTTGTTCCACTCTTGCCGCCCTAGTTTCCGTCATATCGGTGTTATGTTCCCGGATTTTGCGTTCCTTAAGCGGTTGGGTTATAATGGGAACCCCTTGATAGTTCTCCTTGATTAAAGCTTTTCCAGCAATGCCCAACCTTGGTTTTACCATTTGCCACCTAGCCTCTTTTCCCTTGGGTTTCCGGAGCCCGAGGGTCATCTTATTTTAGCCCCCCCCCCCCGGGCCAGTGCTCCTCTGAGTGTTGGTCCAACCGAGCGATGTCCGGGGCTACCAGGGGCAATTCTGGGCTGGCCTACCCGATGTCTTGCTCATCTGAGTGTGCCCTGAGAACGAGATATGTGCAGCTCCTATCGGGATTTGTCGGCACATTCGGGCGGTGTTGCTGGTCTTGTTTTAACCTGTCGAAGTGTCTTGAAGAACCGAGATACCGAGTCTGATTGGAATGTCTTGGGAGGAGGTCTATTCCTTCGTTGACCGTGAGAGCTTGTCATGGGCTAAGTTGGGACTCCCTGCAGGGATTTGAACTTTCGAAAGCCATGCCCGCGGTTATGGGCAGATGGGAATTTGTTAATGTCCGGTTGTAGATAACTTGAACCTTAATTTAATTAAAATGAATCAACTGAGTGTGTTGCCGTGATGGCCTCTTCTCGGCGGAGTACGGGAAGTGGACACGGTGTTGGAGTAATGTTTGCGCAGGTTGTCCTCTAGTTTCTCGCTCGCGCTTTGCCTCCTCTTCTCGCTCTCTTTTGCGAATAAGTTAGCCACCATATTTTTGCTAGTCGCTTGCTGCAGCTCCACATATTTACCTTGCCTTACCTATAAGCTTAAATAGTCTTGATCGCGAGGGTGCGAGATTGCTGAGTCCCTGTGGCTCACAGATTACTATTACACCAGATGCAGGGCCTGATGATTCCGCTCCAGGTGACGCGTTTGAGCTCAAGTGGGAGTTCGACAAAGACTCTCAATGTTACTATGTTTCCTTTCCTGATGATCAGTAGTGGTGCCCAGTTGGGGGTGATCGGGACAGTGTCGCATGTTGGGTTATCTTATATTTTGGCGCCGTAGTCGGGCCATGAGTGTTTGGATGATGTAATGTTATTTATGTACTTGATTGACGTGGCGAGTGTAAGCCAACTATGTTATCTCCCCTTTATGATTTATATTACATGGGATGTTGTGAAGATTGCCTAACTTGCGACATATGCCTTCAATGCGATTATGCCTCTAAGTCGTGCCTCGACACATAGGAGATATAGTCGCATCGAGGGTGTTACACGACTTGACCGTTGGTTTGTGGGTGATAGACGGAAGCGTAATCGAGCTTGATGCCCATTTTGCTGCACCAGAGTTTTACCTCGTCGGCCATGAAGTTCGTGCCGTTATCAGTGATGATGCTGTGGGGGACACCGTAACAGTGTACAACCCCGGATATGAAATCTATCACCGGTCCGGATTCGTCTGTTTTTACCGGTTTAGCCTCTATCCATTTGGTGAATTTATCCACCATGACCAATAAGTATTTTTTCTTGTGGGTTCCCCCTTTAAGGGGTCCGACCATGACAAGCCCGCAGACCGTGAAGGGCCATGTAATGGGGATCGTTTGGAGGGCGGTGGGTGGCATGTGGCTTTGATTTGCAAAGAGCTGGCAAGCGGTGCAACGTTGGGCCAAGTCATGTGCATCTGCCCGGGCCGTTGGCCAATAAAATCCTGTGCGGAAGGCCTTGCTTACAAGAGCCCCGGCTGCAGTGTGATGACCGTCGAGTCCGGCGTGAATTTCTGCCAAAAGATTCCGCCCTTCCTCTTCGGAGATGCACCTTTGAAGGACTCCGGTAGCGCTTTTTTGTAAAATTCTCCCTCGTGGACCCTGTAGACTTTGGATCGCCGCACTATGCAGTGTGCCTCATTTTGGTCCTCCGGAAGTTCCTGTCTAATTAGGTAGGCCAGGAATGGTTCAGTCCACGGGGCAATAATGGCCATTGTTTCGTGGGATGATTGTGTTATTTCGGTGGCGGAGCCTCTGATTGTGTCAGAGAGTTCGGTATCGGGTATTTTGGTCGGGTTCGGACTGTGGTTACCGGTGTCCCCTTCCCATGCTACAGATGGCTTGAAAAGCCTTTCCAGAAAAATGTTGGGAGGGACCGCGTCGCGTTTTGCGCCAATGCGGGCGAGGATATCCGCCGCTTGATTGTTTTCCCGAGCCACATGGTGAAATTTGAGCCCCTCGAACCGAGCTGACATTTTTAGGATGGCATTGTGATAAGCGGCCATTTTTGGATCCTTGGCATCAAAGTCTCCATTTATTTGGGATATTGCGAGGTTTGAATCCTCGCGCACCTCTAGGCATTGAATGCCCATGGATACTGCCATCCGGAGACCATGTAGAAGGGCCTCATATTCGGCTGTGTTGTTGGAGTCCGTATACATTATCTGCAGTACATATTGAACGGTGTCTCCTGTTGGGGACGTCAAAACGACGCCAGCCCCTAGACCAGCCAACATTTTGGAGTCGTCGAAGTGCATGATCCAGTTTGAATATGTGTCGTACTCTTTAGGGAGTTCGGCTTCCGTCCATTCAGCGACGAAGTCAGCTAAAACTTGCGATTTAATAGCTCGCCGTGGCTTGTAAGTTATGTCGAACGGGAGGAGCTCAATGGCCCATTTGGCAATCCGGCCCGTCGCGTCGCGGTTGTTTATAATATCATTAAGTGGTACTTCCGAGGCTACCGTTATCAAACACTCTTGAAAGTAGTGTCGCAGCTTCCGGGATGCCATAAATACCGCGTACGCTATCTTTTGATAATGCGGGTACCGTGATTTGCATGGAGTAAGGACAGTGGACATGTAGTAAACCGGCTTTTGAAGGGGAAATTTGTGTCTATCCTCTTCTCGCTCAACGACAAGCACTGCGCTTACTACTTGATGAGTTGCCGCAATGTATAATAGCATTGGTTCACCAATGTTTGGCGCGGCCAGGACTGGGTTTGTTGCCAATATGGCCTTTATTTTGTTGAGTCCAGCCGTGGCGGCGTCCGTCCACTCGAAGTGTTCGGTGCACCGGAGGAGGCGATAAAGGGGTAATGCCTTTTCTCCCAAGCGGGAGATAAAGCGGCTTAGAGCCGCCATGCATCCAGTTAATTTTTGTATTTGTTTGAGGTCTGTTGGGGTAGCCAACTGTGACAGCGCTCGAATTTTGGCCGGATTAGCTTCAATACCTCTACTAGAGACAATGAATCCCAGGAGCTTTCCTCCTGGTACGCCAAAAATGCATTTTTCTGGATTGAGCTTGATGTCATATGTTCGGAGGTTGTCGAATGTGAGCCTCAAGTCGTCTACTAGAGTTTCGACATGCTTGGTTTTAACGACCACGTCATCCACGTATGCCTCCACTGTTTTGCCGATCTGGTTTGCCAAGCATGTCTGAATCATGCACTGATATGTTGCACCGGTGTTTTTTAGCCCGAAGGGCATTGTGTTGAAGCAAAATGGGCTGTATGGTGTGATGAATGCTGTTGCGGCTTGGTCTGGCTCCGCCATTTTGATTTGATGGTAGCCGGAGTATGCGTCGAGGAAACACAATGAGTCGTGTCCTGCTGTAGCATCGATGATTTGATCGATGCGGGGGAGGGGGAAGGGATCCTTTGGGCAGGCCTTGTTAAGGTCCTTCAAATCGACGCACAAGTGCCAGGATTTGTCCTTCTTTGGTACCATCACTAGGTTTGCCAGCCAGTCCGGATGTTTTATGTCTCTGATGAATCCGGCCTCCAATAGCCTGGCTAGTTCCTCTCCTATGGCTTGTCTTTTAGGCTCGGAGAAACATCGAAGAGCCTGCTTGACTGGCTTGAATCCTTTTAGGATATTTAGGCTGTGTTCAGCCAGCCTGCGTGGGATTCCTGGCATGTCTGAAGGGTGCCAGGCAAAAATGTCCCAGTTCTCGCGTAGGAATTCTCGCAGTGCGGTCTCGACATCAGGGTTTAATTGTGCCCAGATGGAAGCTGTTTTTGTAGGGTCCGTTGGATGGACTTGGAATTTGACTATTTCGTCCGCCGGTTTAAAGGAGGTGGACTTGGATCTTTTATCAAGTATCACGTCGTCCCTGTTCACCGTGGAGCGCAGCACAGTTAGTTCTTCGGCCGCTAGGGCTTCGGATAGTGCCTCAAGGGCCAGTGCAGCTGTCTTATTTTCGGCGCGGAGTGCTATGTCCGGATCACTAACAAGAGTGATGATTCCGTTGGGCCCGGGCATTTTGAGCTTCATGTACCCGTAATGGGGTATGGCTTGGAAGATTGTAAACGCCTCCCTCCCTAATAGAGCGTGGTATCCGCTGCTGAACGGGGCCACTTGGAATGTAATTTCTTTGGACCTGTAATTATCCGGCGTGCCGAATACCACGTCTAGTGTGATTTTTCCAGCGCAGCGTGCTTCCCGACTGGGGATAATTCCTCTAAAGGTTGTGCTGCTTTGCTTAATGCGGCTCCAGTCTATTTCCATCTTTTGAAGAGTTTCCTCATAGATGAGGTTTAATCCGCTGCCGCCGTCCATGAGTACCTTGGTGAGTCAAAAGCCGTCCATGATTGGACTGAGGGCCAGTGCGGCTGGTACTCGGGCTGTTCGGAACTTAGGCTCGTCACTGGCATTGAAGGTAATAGCCGTGTCGCTCCAAGGATTTGTTTCTGCTATGTGGCAGATTTCAGACGTGCTACGGAGTGTTCGCTTCCGTCTATTATTTGACGCGAAGGTCTCAAAGACCGTTAAGACCGTATTGTTGTCCTCGGGGTGGTGCTCTGTGGGTTTTGGGAGGAGTAGATCCTCACCACTTTTGGCCACCTGCCGGAGTATCCAGCATGCTCAAAGGCTGTGCGTTGGTATCGCATCCGTTGTACTATGAATTTTGCAGGGTCCGTTGAGCCATCCCTCCAGTACGGTTCCTTGCCCTATAGAGGGCTTTTGCTTTTTGGTAGTTAACCCAGGTGTATTGTGATAGTGCACCCTTTTATTTCAGGCCGGGTTTGAATTCAGGGACGGATTATCCCAAAATTTTATTTCGGTTTTCCAGGCGCTTTCCATCGCACTGTACTTTCGTACTTTGGACACCAAGTCGGCAAAGCGTGTAATTTTGCGACTACTTATGGCATTGAGGATTCCCTTGTCCGTGCAATTATTGCAGAAGAATGAGATTGCGTCTTCATCGCGGCAGTCCTTATCCTGTTCTTGACCAGGAGGAATCTGGCCCAGTAATGGTGTACTGTTTCTTCGGGCTCTTGCCTAATTTGGGATAGATCGCGTATGTTTGGGTGGGTGGGTGGAATTGAATCCGAATCCTCACCAAATATGAGGCTCAATGGCCAAGGAGTTTCCGAACTCGAAAGTTTGGATTCTTGGATGTTTTCCGATAAATCTAGCCCGCTCCTTGATTCTGGGTTCAGGCTTTGAGTGACATCCTCCCCTCCGCGGGTATCCGGCTTGGAGGGATCGGGAATCCGGACGTAGCTAGTCCTTAAGATGGATGAAGGGTTGTCGCATTGTTCTTCCACCACTGCAACGTGATGGGTGACCTGGGGAGAGTTAATTTCTCTCAAATCGGGTTGAGGCCCAATCTGATCGTAGTTTGTAGCGACTCCCAGGGCGGCGATGCGATCCAAGAGCTCATTCAGGGAAGAGAGCTCCATTGGATCTAACTGCTTGGCGAGTTCCGAGTTGACGTGAAGATTGGTTTCGATGACTCGAGAAGTCATCATCGGCGCGGCAGCCGAACAGGCAGTCATAAGAAAACCACCTAGCCGGAGAGTTTGGCCGATAGCCAGAGCTCCCTCAGCGATAGTGCCGTCTTTAAAGATGGGACGAGACATCCTTCCTGGTGGCAACGACACAGCGGAACTCTCAATGAAAGCACCAATGTCGGTGTCAAAACCGGCGGATCTCGGGTAGGGGGTCCCGAACTGTGCGTCTAGGCAGGATGGTAACAGGAGGCAAGGGACACGAAGTTTTACCTAGGTTCCGACCCTCTTGATGCAAGTAAAACCCTACATCCTGCTTGATTAATATTGATGATATGGGTGTTACAAGAGTAGATCTACCACGAGATCAGAGAGGCTAAACCCTAGAAGCTAGCCTACGGTATGATTGTATGTTGTGATTGTTGTCCTACGGACTAAAAACCTTCGGTTTATATAGACACCGGAGAGGGTTAGGGTTACACAAGGTCGGTTACAAAGGAGGAGATATCCATATACGTATTGCCTAGCTTGCCTTCCACGCCAAGTAGAGTCCCATCCAGACACGAGACGAAGTCTTCAATCTTGTATCTTCATAGTCTATCAGTCCGGCCAATGGAGATAGTCCGGCCAATGGAGACCCCCTAATCCAGGACTCCCTCACTAGTTAAGGGTGAAGCAACGATGTGTGTCGGAAGTGGTTCCAAGATTGATATAATCATCATCGCACACTCCCCTATACTTTTGAGATTAGTGTTGAACCTAAATAAATGTTATTTGGTGTTTGTGTTAAGCATGAATATGATTTGATCATGTTTATTGCAATACTGTTATTCATTTAAAGTCCGAGAATAATTGTTGTTCTGTTTACATGAATAAAACCTTCAATGGTCATACACCCAAGGTGAATGGTTTATTGAATCTCAATCATAGTGATACACATATTCATAATACTGAAGCCAAAAGATGCAAAATTAATAATGATAGTGCAACTTATTTGTGCACTGCCATTTAGGTCATCTTGGTGTAAAGCGCATGAAGAAAATCCATGCTGATGGGCTTTTGGAATCACTTGATTATGAATCAGTTGATGCTTGCGAACCATGCCTCATGGGCAAGATGACTAAGACTCCATTCTCCGCAACAATGGAGTGAGCAACAGACTTGTTGGAAATAATACATACTGATGTATTCAGTCCGATGAGTGTTGAGGCTCGCGGCAGGTATCGTTATTTTCTGACCTTCACAGATGATTTGAGTAAGATATGGGTATATCTTCTTGATGAAACATAAATCTGAAACATTTGAAAACTTCAAATAATTTCAGAGTGAAGTGGAAAATCATCATAACAAGAAAATAAAGTTTCTACGATCTGATCGTGAAGGAGAATATTTGAGTTACGAGTTTGGTCTTCATTTGAAACCATGCGGAATAGTTTCGCAACTCACGCCACCTGGAACACCATAGCATAATGGTGAAAATCGTAACCGTACTTTATTAGATATGGTGCAATCTATGATGTCTCTTACCGATTTACCACTATCATTTTGGGGTTATGCATTAGAGACAGCTGCATTCACGTTGAATAGGGCACCATCTAAATCCGTTGAGATGACGCCATATGAATTGTGGTTTGGCAAGAAACCAAAGTTATCGTTTCTTAAAGTTTGGCGTTGCGATGCTTATGTGAAATGTTTCATCCTGATAAGCATAAACCCAAATCGGAGAAATGTGTCTTCATAGGATACCCAAAGGAGATAGTTGGGTACACCTTCTATCACAAATCCGAAGGCAAGACATTCGTTGCTAAGAATGGATCCTTTCTAGAGAAGGAGTTTCTCTTGAAAGAAGTGAGTGGGAGGAAATTAGAACTTGATGAGGTAATTGTACCTTCTCCTGAATTGGAAAGTAGTTCATCACAGAAATCAGTTCCAGTGATTCCTACACCAATTAGTGAGGAAGCTATTGACGATGATCATGAAACTTCAGATCAAGTTACTACCGAACCTCGTAGGTCAACCAGAGTATGATCCGCACCAGAGTGTTACGGTAATCCTGTTCTGGAGGTCATGTTACTAGACCATGACGAACCTACGAACTACGAGGAAAAGATGATGAGCCCAGATTCCACGAAATGGCTTGAGGCCATGAAATCTGAGACGGGATCCATGTATGAGAACAAAGTATGGACTTTGATTGACTTGCCCGATGATCGGTGAGTCATTAATATTAAATGGATCTTTAATAGGAAGAGGGACGCTGATAGGAGTTTTACTATCTACAAAGCTCGAATTGCCGCAAAAATGTTTTCGACAAGTTCAAGGTGTTGACTACGATGAGATTTTCTCACTCGTATTGATGCTTAAAAGTTTGTCCGAATCATGTTAGCAGTTGCCGCATTTTATGAAATCTAGCAAATGGATGTCAAAACTGTATTCCTTAATGGATTTCTTAAAGAAGAGTTGTATATGAAGCAACCAGAAGGTTTTGTCAATCCTAAAGGTGCTAGCAAAGTGAGCAAGCTCCAGCGATTTATCTATGAACTGGTGCAAGCATCTCGTAGTTGGAATATATGCTTTGATAAAGTGATCAAAGAATATGGTTTAATACAGACTTGCGGTGAAGCCTGGATTTACAAGAAAGTGAGTGGGAGCACTACACCATTTTTGATAAGTATATGTGAATGACATATTATTGATCGGAAATAATGTAGAATTTTCTGGAAAGCATAAAGGAGTGTTTGAAAAGAGTTTTTTCAAAGAAAGATCTCGATGAAGCTGCTTACACATTGAGCATCAAGATCTATAGAGATAGATCAAGACGCTTGATAAGTTTTTTCAATGAGTACATACCTTGACAAGATTTTGAAGTAGTTCAAAATGGAACAGTCAAAGAAGGAGTTCTTGCCTGTGTTGCAAGGTGTGAAGTTGAGTAAAGACTCAAAACTCGACCAAGGCCGAAAATAGAAAGAGAATGAAAAGTCATTCCCTATGCCTCAGTCATAGGTTATATAAAGTATGCCATGCTATGTACCAGACCTATTGTATACCCTGCCCTGAGTTTGGCAAAGGAGTACAATAGTGTTCTAGGAGTAGATCACTAGACAGTGGTAAAAATTATCCTTAGAGGACTAAGGAAATATTTCTTGATTATGGAGGTGATAAAAGAGTTCGTCGTAAAGAGTTACATCGATGCAAGCTTTTTACATCGATCTAGATGACTCTAAGTCTTGATCTGGATACATATTGAAAGTGGGAGCAATTAGCTAAAGTAGCTCCATGCAGAGCACTGTAGACATAGAAATTTGTGAAATACATACAGATCTGAATGTTGCAGACCCATAGATTAAACTTCTCTCACAAGCAAAACATGGTCACTCTTTGGGTGTTAATCACATAGCGATGTGAACTAGATTATTGACCCTAGTAAACCCTTTAGGTATTAGTCACATGGAGATGTGAACTAATCACATAAAGATGTGAACTAGATGATTGACTCTACTGCAAGTGGGAGACTGAACTGGCAAGTCTCTTTACTCGTTCCGTAATGCATCATCCCGCAACTAACTCATTAGTTGCATTGCTTGCAAGGCTTATAGTGATGTGCATTACCGAGAGGGCCCAGAGATACCTCTCCAACAATCAGAGTGACAAATCCTAATCTCGATCTATGCCAACTCAACAAGTACCACCAGAGACACTTGTAGAGCACCTTTATAATCACCCAGTTACGTTGTGACATTTGGTAGCACACAAAGTGTTCCTTCGGTATTCAGGAGTTGCATAATCTCATAGTCATATGAACATGTATAAGTCATGAAGAAAGCAATAGCAATATACTAAATGATCGAATGCTAAGCTAACGGAATGGGTCAAGTCAATCACATCATTCTCTAATGATGTGATCCCGTTAATCAAATGACAATTCATGTCTATGGCTAGGAAACTTAACCATCTTTGATTCAACGAGCTAGTCAAGTAGGCATACTAGTGACACGCTGTTTGTCTATGTATTCACACATGTACTAAGTTTCCGGTTAATACAATTCTAGCATGAATAATAAACATTTATCATGTTATAAGGAAATAAATAATAACTTTATTATTGCCTCTGGGGCATATTTCCTTCAGTCTCCCACTTGCACTAGAGTTAATAATCCAGTTCATATCTTTATGTGATTAGTTCACATCTCCATGTGACTAATACCCAAAGGGTTTACGAGAGTCAGTAATCTAGTTCACATCTCTATGTGATTAACACCCAAAGAGTGATCATGTTTTTCTTGTGGGAGAAGTTTAGCCTACGGGTATGCAACATTCAGACCCGTATGTATTTCGCAAATTTCTATGTCTACAGTGCTCTGCACGGAGCTACTCTAGCTAATTGCTCCCACTTTTAATATGTATCCAGATCGAGACTTAGAGTCATCTAGATCGATGTAAAAAGCTTGCATCGACGTAACTCTTTACGACAAACTCTTTTATCACCTCCATAATCGAGAATCATGATAAGATATACAATAGGATTGGTAAACAACATAGCATACTTTATAGAACCTATGACTGAGGCATAGGGAATGACTTATCATTCTCTTTCTAATTTCTGCTGTGGTGGGTTTTGAGTCTTTACTCAACTTCACACCTTGCAACACAGGAAGGAACTCCTTCTGACTGTTCCATTTTGAACTACTTCAAAATCTTCTCAAGGTATGGACTCATTGAAAAAACTTATCAAGCATCTTGATTGATCTCTATAGATCTTGATACTCAATGTGTAAGTAGCTTCATCGAGGTCTTTCTTTGAAAAACTCTTTTCATTCACTCCTTTATGCTTTCCAGAAAATTCTACATTATTTTTGATCAACAATATGTCATTCACATATACTCAACAGAAATGTTGTAGTGCTCCCACTCACTTTCTTATAAATACAGGCTTCACCGCAAGTCTGTATAAAACCATATGCTTTGATCAACTCATCAAAGCATATATTCCAACTCCAAGATGCTTGCACCAGTCCATAGATGGATCGCTGGAGCTTGCACATTTTTGTTAGCACCTTTAGGATCGACAAAACCTTCTGGTTGCATCATATACAACTCTTCTTTAAGAAATCCATTAAGGAATGTAGTTTTGACATCCATTTGCCAGATTTCATAAAATGTGGCTATTGCTAACATGATACAGACATACTTTTAAGCATTGAAACAAGTGAGAAAATCTCATCGTAGTCAACACCTTGAACTTGTCGAAAACATTTTGCGACAATTCGAGCTTTGTAGATAGTAACACTACTATTAGCGTCTGTCTTCCTCCTGAAGATCCATTTATTCTTAACGACTCACCGATCATCGGGCAAGTCAATGAAAGTCCATACTTTGTTCCCATACATGGATCCCATCTCAGATTTCATGGCCTCAGTCCATTTCGCGGAATCTTGGCTCATCATCACTTCCTCATAGTTCATAGGTTCGTCATGGTCAAGTAACATGACATCCAGAACAAGATTACCGTACCACTCTGGTGCGGATCTCACTCTGGTTGACCTACGAGGTTCGTGAAGGAAATATGCCCTAGAGGCACAAAGTTATTATTTATTTCCTTATATCATGATAAATGTTTATTATTCATGCTAGAATTGTATTAACCGGAAACATAATACATGTGTGAATACATAGACAAACAGAGTGTCACTAGTATGCCTCTACTTGACTAGCTCGTTGATCAAACTTGGTTATGTTTCCTAACCATAGACATGAGTTGTCATTTGATAAATGGTATCACATCATTAGGAGAATGATGTGATTGACTTGACCAATTCCGTTAGCTTAGCACTTGATCGTTTTAGTTTACTTCTATTGCTTTCTTCATGACTTATACATCTTCCTATGACTATGAGAATATGCAACTCCCGATTACCAGAGGAACACTTTGTGTGCTACCAAATGTCACAACGTAACTAGGTGATTATAAAGGTGCTCTACAGGTGTCTCCGATGGTACTTGTTGAGTTGGCATAGATCGAGATTAGGCGATTGTCGTAGAGGTATCTCTGGGTCCTCTCGGTAATGCACATCACTATAAGCCTTGCAAGCAATGAAACTAATGAGTTAGTTGTGGGATGATGCATTACGGAATGAGTAAAGAGACTTGCCGATAACGATATTAAACTAGGTATTGAGATACCAACGATTGAATCTCGGGCAAGTAACATACCGATGACAAAGGGAACAACATATGTTGTTATGCGGTTTGACCGATAAAGATCTTCGTAGAATATGTATGAGACAATATGAACACCCATGTTCCGCTATTGGTTATTGATCGGAGACGTGTCTGGGTTATGTCTACATAGTTCTCGAACCCGTAGGGTCCGCACGCTTAACGTTCGGTGACGATCGGTATTATGAGTTTATGTGATTTAATGTACCGAAGGTAGTTCGGAGTCCCGGCTGAGATCGGGGACATGACTAGGAGTCTCAAAATGGTCGAGACATAAAGATCGATATATTGGATGACTATGTTTGGACATCAGAAAGGTTCCGAGTGATTCAGGTATTTTTTGGAGTACCGGGGAGTTACGGGAATACGGGAAAGAAGTATTGGGCCTCATGGGCCAAGTGCTGGAAGAGAGGAGGCAGGGCGCACGTCCCTCCTAGCCCAAACCGAATTGGACTAGGGGGCCGGCCCCCCTTTCCTCCTTTCCTCCCTCTCCTTCCTTCTCCCCTTCCCCCGTCCTTCCCTCCTCCTGGCGCGCCCTAGGAGGGCCGGCCGGCCTCCCCCTTGCTCCTTTATATACGGGGGCATGGGGGCACCCTAGAACACACAAGTTGATAATTGATCTCTCCCAGCCGTGTGCGGCGCCCCCTCCACCATAATCCACCTCGGTCATACTGTAGCGGTGCTTAGGCAAAGCCCCGCGACGCTAGCTTCATCAACATCGTCACCACGCCGTCATGCTGATGAAACTCTCCCTCGAGCTCTACTGGATCGTGAGTTCGCGGGACGTCACCGAGCTGAACGTGTGCTGAACGCGGAGGTGTCGTACGTTCGGTACTGAGGATTGGTCGGTCGTGAAGATATACGACTACATCAACCGCGTTGTCATAACGCTTCCGCTTAGCGGTCTACGAGGGTACATGGACAACACTCTCCCCTCTTGTTTCTATGCATCACCATGATCTTGCGTGTGCGTAGGAAAATTTTAAAATTACTACGTTCCCCAACAGTTCGGTAGTAACTTGATCTGAAATTACATGATCATCATCATTAGCTTCCTCACTAATTGGTGTAGGAGTCACAGAAACAGATTTCTGTGATGAACTACTTTCCAATAAGGGAGCAGGTACAGTTACCTCATCAAGTTCTACTTTCCTCCCACTCACTTCTGTCGAGAGAAACTCCTTCTCTAAAAAGGATCCATTCTTCACAACGAATGCCTTGCCTTCGGATCTGTGATAGAAGGTGTACCCAACTGTCTCCTTTGAGTATCCTATGAAGACACATTTCTCCTATTTGGGTTTGAGCTTATCAGGATGAAACTTTTTCACATAAGCATCGCAACCTCAAACTTTAAGAAATGACAACTTTGGTTTCTTGCCAAACACAGTTCATATGGCATCGTCTCAACGGATTTAGATGGTGCCCTATTTATCGTGAATGCAGCTGTCTCTAATGCATAACCCCAAAATGATAGTGGTAAATCGGTAAGAGACAACATAGATTGCACCATATCTATAAAGTATGGTTATGAAGTTCGGACATACCATTATGCTGTGGTGTTCCAGGTGGCGTGAGTTGCGAAACTATTCCGCATTGTTTCAAATGAAGATCAAACTTATAACTCAAATATTCTCCTCCAGGATCAGATCGTAGAAACTTTATTTTCTTGTTATGATGATTTTCCACTTCACTCTGAAATTATTTGAA
This sequence comes from Triticum dicoccoides, assembly GCF_002162155.2. Lineage (NCBI taxonomy): Eukaryota > Viridiplantae > Streptophyta > Magnoliopsida > Poales > Poaceae > Triticum > Triticum dicoccoides. Next base: position 521,309,487 of record NC_041386.1, read on the forward strand.
CTTTTCAAATGTTTCAGATTTATGTTTCATCAAGAAGATATACCCATATCTTACTCAAATCATCTGTGAAGGTCAGAAAATAACGATACCTGCCGCAAGACTCAACACTTATCGGACTGCATAAATCAGTATGTATTATTTCCAACAAGTTTGTTGCTTGCTCCATTGTTTCGGAGAATGGAGTCTTTGTCATCTTGCCCATGAGGCATGGTTCGCAAGCATCAACTGATTCATAATCAAGTGATTCCAAAAGCCCATCAGCATGGATTTTCTTCATGTGCTTTACACCAATATGACCTAAATGGTAGTGCCACAAATAAGTTGCACTATCATTATTAACTTTGCATATTTTGGCTTCAATATTATGAATATGTGTATCACTACGATCGAGATTCTATAAACCATTCACCTTGGGTGTATGACCATTGAAGGTTTTATTCATGTAAACAGAACAACAATTATTCTCGGACTTTAAATGAATAACTGTATTGCAATAAACATGATCAAATCATATTCATGCTTAACGCAAACACCAAATAACATTTATTTAGGTTCAACACTAATCCCAAAAGTATAGGGAGTTTGGGATGATGACCATATCAATCTTGGAACCACTTCCAACACACATCGTCACGTCACCCTTAACTAGTCTCTATTCATTCTGCAACTCCCGTTTCGAGTTACTAATCTCAGCAACTGAACTAGTATCAAATACTGAGGGGTTGCTATAAACACTAGTAAAGTACACATCAATAACATGTATATCAAATATCCCTTTGTGCACTTTGCCATCCTTCTTATCCGACAAATACTTGGGGCAGTTCTGCGTCTATTGACCAGTCCCTTTGCAGTAGAAGCACTTAGTCTCAGGCTTAGGTCTAGACTTGGGCTTCTTCACTTGAGCACCAACTTGTTTGTCGTTCTTCTTGAAGTTCCCCTTCTTCCCTTTTCCCTTTTCTTGAAACTAGTGGTCTTGTCAACCATCAACACTTGATGCTTTTCTTGATTTCTACCTTCGTCGATTTTAGCATCACAAAGAGCCTGGGAATCGTTTCCGTTATCCCTTTCATATTATAGTTCATCACGAAGTTCCAGTAACTTGGTGATAGTGACTAGAGAACTCTGTCAATCACTATCTTATCTGGAAGATTAACTCCCACTTGATTCAAGTGATTGTAGTACTCAGACATTCTGAGCACATGCTCACTAGCTGAGCTATTCTCCTGCATTTTGTAGGCAAAGTATTGTAAGAGGTCTCATACATTTCGACATGGGCATGAGTCTGAAATACTAATTTCAACTCTTGGAACATCTCATATGCTCTGCGGCGTTCAAAACGTCTTTGAAGCCCCGATTCTATGCCGTAAAGCATGGTGCACTAAACTATCAAGTAGTCATCATATCGAGCTCGCCAAACGTTCACAACGTCTGCATCAAGGACATAATTCTTCTGTGCAGCAATGAGGATAATCCTCAGATCACAGATCCAACCCGCATCATTGCTACTAACATCTTTCAACTTAGTTTTTCTCTAGGAACATATCAAAATAAACGAGGAGCTACATCGCGAGCTATTGCTCTACAACATAGTTATGCAAATACTATCAGGACTAAGTTCATGATAAATTAAAGTTCAATTAATCATATTACTTAAGAACTCCCACTTAGGTAGACATCCCTCTAGTCATCTAAATGATCACGTGATCCAAATCAACTAAACCATGTCCGATCATCACGTGAGATGGAGTAGTTTTCAATGGTGAACATCACTATGTTGATCATATCTACTATATGATTCATGCTCGACCTTTCGGTCTCCAGTGTTCCGAGGCCATATCTGCATATGCTAGGCTCGTCAAGTTTAACCAGAGTATTTCTGCGTGTGCAAAAACTGGCTTGCACCCGTTGTATATGAACGTAGAGCTTATCACACCCGATCATCACGTGGTGTCTCGGCACGACGAACTTTGGCAACGGTGCATACTCAGGGAGAACACTTGTACCTTGAAATTTAGTGAGAGATCATCTTATAATGCTACCGTCAATCAAGCAGAATAAGATGAATAAAGGATAAACATCACATGCAATCAATATAAGTGATATGATATGGCCATCATCATCTTGTGCCTGTGATCTCCATCTCCAAAGCACCATCATGATCACCATCGTCACCGGCTTGACACCTTGATCTCCATCGAAGCATCATTGTCGTCACGCAAACTATTGCCTCCATGATAATCGCTACCGCTTAGTGATAAAGTAAAGCAATTACATGGCTATTGAATTTCATACAATAAAGCGACAACCATATGGCTCCTGCTAGTTGCAAATAAATGGGTTACAAAACATGGTCATCTCATACAATAAAATTTAGCATCATGTCTTGACCTAATCACATCACAACATGCCCTGCAAAAACAAGTTAGACGTCCTCTACTTTGTTGTTGCAAGTTTTACGTGGCTGCTATGGGCTGAGCAAGAACCGTTCTTACCTACGCATCAAAACCACAACGATATTACGTCAAGTTAGTGTTGTTTTAACCTTCAACAAGGACCGAGCGTAGTCACACTCGGTTCTACTAAAGTTGGAGAAACTGACACCCGCCAGCCACTTGTGTGCGAAGCACGTCGGTAGAACCAGTCTCGCGTAAGCGTACGTGTAATGTCGGTCTAGGCCGCTTCATTTAACAATACCGCCGAACCAAAGTATGACATGCTGGTAAGCAGTATGACTTGTATCGCCCACAACTCACTTGTGTTCTACTCGTGCATATAACATCTATGCATAAACCTGGCTTGGATGCCACTGTTGGGGAACGTAGTAATTTCAAAAATTTCCTACACACACGCAAGATCATGGTGATGCAAAGCAACGAGAGGGGAGAGTTCCGTCCATGTACCCTCATAGATCGTAAGCGGAAGCATTATGAGAACGCGGTTGATGTAGTTGTACGTCTTCACGATCCGACTGATCCAAGTACCGAACGTACGGCACCTCCGAGTTCAGCACACGTTCAACTCGGTGACGTCCCACGAACTCAGATCCAGCAGAGCTTCGAGGGAGAGTTCCATCAGCACGACGGCATGATGACTGCGATGATGATGCTACCGACGCAGGGCTTCACCTAAGCACCGCTATGATATGACCGAGGTGGATTATGGTGGAGGGGGGCACCGCACATGGCTAAAAGATCAACTGATCAACTTGTGTGTCTATGGGGTTCCCTTGGCCACGTATATAAAGGAGGGAGCAGGAGGAGGAGGCCGGCCCCTAGAGGGGGCGCTACAAGTGTGGGGAGTCCTACTAGGATTCCCAAGTCCTAGTAGGATTCCGCCTTTCCTTTCCGGAGTAGGAGAGAAGAAAGAAGGAAAGAGAGAGGGAGTAGGAAAGGGCAAGGGGGGCGCCACCCCCTTTACCCTAGTCCAATTTGGACCCAAGGGGGGGGGGGGCGCGTGCCTCCTTCCCTTTGTCCTGCCTCCTCTATTCCCGTATGGCCCAATAAGGCCCAATACTTCTCCCGGCAAATTTCCGGAACTCTCCTGTACTCCGAAAAATACCCGAATCACTCGGAACCTTTCCGATGTCCGAATATAGCCTTCCAATATATCGATCTTGACATCTCGACCATTTCGAGACTCCTCTTCATGTCCCTGATCTCATCCGGGACTCTGAACAAACTTCGGTCATCAAATCACATAACTCATAATATAAATCGTCACAGAACGTTAAGCGTGCGAACCCTACGGGTTCGAGAACTATGTAGACATGACCGAGACTCATCTCCGGTCAATAACCAATAGCGGAACTTGGATGCTCATATTGCCCCCTACATATTCTACGAAGATCTTTATCGGTCAAACCGCATAACAACATACGTTGTTCCCTTTGTCATCGGTATGTTACTTGCCCGAGATTCGATCGTCGGTATCTCAATACCTAGTTCAATATCGTTACTGGCAAGTCTCTTTACTTGTTCCGTAATGCATCATCCCGCAACTAACTCATTAGTTGCATTGCTTGCAAGGCTTATAATGATGTGCATTACCGAGAGGGCCCAGAGATACCTCTACGACAATCGGAGTGACAAATTATAATCTCGATCTATGCCAACTCAACAAGTACCATCGGAGACACCTGTAGAGCACCTTTATAATCACCCAGTTACATTGTGACGTTTGGTAGCACACAAAGTGTTCCTCCGGTATTCGGGAGTTGCATAATCTTATAGTCATAGGACCATGTATAAGTCTTGAAGAAAGCAATAACAATAAAACTTAACTATCATTAGGCTAAGCTAACGCACGGGTCTTGTCCATCACATCATTCTCCTAATGATGTGATCCCGTTCATCAAATGACAATACATGTCTATGGTCAGGAAACTTAACCATCTTTGATTAACGAGCTAGTCAAGTAGATGCATACTAGGGATACTCTGTTTGTCTATGTATTCACACATGTACTAAGTTTTCGGTAAATACAATTTTAGCATGAATAATTAACATTTATCATGATATAAGGAAATATAAATAACAACTTTATTATTGCCTCTAGGGCATATTTCCTTCAGTCTCCCACTTGCACTAGAGTTAGTAATATAGTTCACATCATCTTGTGATTTAACACTAATAGTTCACATCTTTATGTGATTAGTTCACATCTCTATGTGATTAACACCCAAGGGGTTTACTAGAGTCAATAATCTAGTTCACGTCATCATGTGATTTAACACTAATAGTTCACATCTTTATGTGATTAGTTCACATCTCTATGTGACTAACACCCAAAGGGTTTACTACAGTCAATAATCCAGTTCACGTTGCCATGTGATTAACACCCAAAGTGTACTAAGGTGTGATCATGTGTTTGCTTGTGAGAGAAGTTTAGTCAATGGGTCTGCCACATTTAGAGTCGTATGTATTTTGCAAATTTTCTGTGTCTACAATTCTCTGCACGAAACTACTCTAGCTATTTGCTCCCACTTTCAATATGTATCCAGATTGAGACTTATAGTCATCTAGATCAGTGTCAAAGTTTGCATCAACATAATTCTTTATGACAAACTGTTTGTCACCTCCATAACTGAGAAACATGTCCTTATTCCACTAAGGATAATTTTGACCACTGTCTAGTGATCCACTCCTGGATCATTATTGTACCCTCCTGCCAAACTCATGGTGAGGTACACAATAGGTCTGGTACACAGCATAGCATACTTTATAGAACCTATGACTGAAGCATAGGGAATGCCTTTTCATTCTCTTTCTATTTTCTACCGTGGTCGGTTTTTGAGTCTTTACTCAACTTCACACCTTGCAACACAGGCAAGAACTCCTTCTTTGAATGTTCCATTTTGAACTACTTCAAAAAACTTGTCAAGGTATGTACTCATTGAAAAAATTTATCAAGCGTCTTGATCTATCTCTATAGATCTTGATGCCCAATATGTAAGTAGCTTCACCGAGGTATTTCTTTTGAAAAACTCCTTTCAAATATTCCTTTATGCTTTCCAGAAAAATTCTACATCATTTTCGATCAACAATATGTCATTCACATATACTTATCAGAAAGGTTGTAGTGCTCCCACCCACTTTCTTGTAAATACAGGCTTCACCGCAAGCCTTTATAAAACTATATACTTTGATCAACTCATCAAAGCGTATATTCCAACTCCGAGATGCTTGCACCAGTCCATAGATGTATCGCACGAGCTTGCACATTTTGTTAGCACCTTTAGGATTGACAAAGCCTTCTGGTTGCATCATATACAACTCTTCTTTAATAAATCCATTAAGGAATGTAGTTTTGATATCCATTTGGCAGATTTCATAAAATGTGACAATTGCTAACATGATTCAGACAGACGTAAGCATCGATACGAGTGAGAAAATCTCATCGTAGTCAACACCTTGAACTTGTCGAAAAAACCTTTTGCGACAATTCGAGCTTTGTAGATAGTAACACTACCATAAGGGTACATCATCCTCTTGAAGATCCATTTATTCTCAATGGCTTGCTGATCATCGGGCAAGTCAACCAAAGTCCACACTTTGTTCTCATACATGGATCCCATCTCAGATTTCATGGCCTCAAACCATTTCGCGGAATCTGGGGTCATCATCGCTTCCTCATAGTTCGTAGGTTCGTCATGGTCAAGTAACATGACTTCCAGAAACAGGATTACCGTACCACTTTGGTGTGGATCTTACACTAGTTGACCTATGAGGTTCATTAGTAACTTGATCAGAAGTTTCATGATCATCATCATTGGCTTCCTTACTAATTGGTGTAGGAATCCCTGGAACTGATTTCTGTGATGAACTACTTTCCAATAAGGGAGCAGGTACAATTACCTCATCAAGTTCTATTTTCCTCCCACTCACTTCTTTTGAGAGAAACTCCTTCTCTATAAAGGATCCATTCTTAGCAAAAAAATCTTGCCATAGGATCTGTGATAGAAGGTGTACCCAACAATTTCCTTTTTGGTATCCTATGAAGACGCACTTCGCCGATTTGGGTTTGAACTTATTAGGTTGAAGCTTTTTCACATAAGCATCGCAACCCCAAACTTAAAGTAATGACAGCTTAGGTTTCTTGCCAAACCATAGTTCATACGGTGTCGTTTCAACGGATTTAGACGGTGCCCTATTTAACGTGAATGTAGCTGTCTCTAATGCATAACCCCAAAATGATAGTGGTAAATCGGTAAGAGACATCATAGATTGCACTATATCCAATGAAGTACGGTTATGACGTTCAGACACACCATTATGCTATGGTGTTCCAGGTGGCATGAGTTTGTGAAACTATTCCACATTGTTTTAATTGAAGGCCAAACTCGTAACTCAAATATTCGCCTCTGCGATTAGATCATAGAAACTTTATTTTCTTATTATGATGATTCTCTACTTCACTCCGAAATTCTTTGAACTTTTCAAATGTTTCAGACTTGTGTTTCATCAAGTAGATATACCCATATATGCTTAAATCATCTGTGAAGGTCAGGAAACAATGATACCCGCCATGAGCCTTAACATTCATCGGACCGCATACATCAGTATGTATTATTTCCAATAAGTCAGTGGCTCGCTCTATTGTTCCAGAGAACGGAGTCTTAGTCATCTTGCCTATGAGGCATGGTTCGCAAGCACCAAATGATTCATAATCAAGTGATTCCAAAAGTCCATCCGCATGGAGTTTCTTCATGCGCTTTACACCCATATGACCTAAACGGCAGTGCCACAAGTATGTTGCACTATCATTATCAACTTTGCATATTTTAGCATCAATATTATGAATATGTGTATTACTACAATCGAGATTCAATAAACCCTTTACATTGGCTGTATGACCATAGAAGGTTTTATTCATGTAAACAGAACAACAGTTATTCTCGGACTTAAATGAATAATTGTATTGCAATAAACATGATCCAATCATATTCATGCTCAACGCAAACAACAAATAACATTTTATTTTAGGTTCAACACTAATCCCGAAGGAAAAGGGAGTGTGCGATGGTGATCTTATTGATACGTCTCCATCGTATCTATAAATTTTGATTGTTCCATGCCAATATTATACAACTTTCATATACTTTTGGCAACTTTTTATACTATTTTTGGGACTAACATATTGATCCAGTGCCCAGTGCCAGTTCCTGTTTGTTGCATGTTTTTTGTTTCGCAGAAAATCCATATCAAACGGAGTCCAAACGAGATAAAAACTTACGGAGATTTTTTGGAATATATGTGATGTTTGGGAAGAAGAATCAACGTGAGATGATGCCCGAGGGGGCCACAAGGCAGGGGGTGCGCCCAGGGGGTCAGGCGCGCCCTGGGCCCTTGTGGACACCCCGTAAGGCATTTGGTTCCCTTCTTTTACCGCAAGAAATCTAATATCCGGATAAAAATCATGTCCAAAATTCATCCCAATCGGAGTTACCGATCTCTGGGAATTTAAAAAACGGTAAAAGGGCAGAATCAGGAACATAGAAACAGAGAGAGACAGAGAGACAAATCCAATCTCGGAGGGGCTCTCGCCCCTCCCATACCATGGAGACCAAGGACCAAAGGGGAAACCCTTCTCCCATCTAGGGAGAAGGTCAAGGAATAATAAGAAGAAGGGGGCTCTCTCCCCCTCTCCCTCGGTGGCGCCGGAACGTCGCCGGGGCCATCATCGTCACTGCGATCTACACCAACAACTTCACCGCCGTCATCACCAACTCTTCCCCCTCTCTATGCAGCAGTGTAACCCCTGTTTTACCGGATGTAATCTCTACTTAAACATGGTGCTCAATGCTATATATTTTTTCCCAATGATGTATGGCTATCCTATGATGTTTGAGTAGATCCGTTTTGTCCTATGGGTTAATTGATGATCGTGATTGGTTTCAGTTGCATGTTTTATTATTGGTCCTGTCCTATGGCGCTCTCCGTGTTGTGCAAGCATGAGGGATCCCCACTGTAGGGTTTGTAATATGTTCATGATTTGCTTATGGTGGGTGGCGTGAGTGATAGAAACACAGACCCGAGTAAGTAAGTTGTTTGCGTATGGGAATAAAGAGGACTTGATGTCGTATAATGCTATGGTTGGATTTTACCTTAATGATCTTTAGTAGTTGCGAATGATTGCTAGAGTTCCAATCATAAGTGCATATGATCCAAGAAGAGAAAGTATGTTAGCTTATGCTTCTCCCTCAAATAAAATTGCAATAATGATTACCGGTCTAGTTATCGATTGCCTAGGGACAAATAACTTTCTCATGACAAAAAGCTCTCTACTGAAACTAATTTAGTTGTGTCTTTATCTAAACAGCCCCTACTTTTTATTTACGCGCTCTTTATTATCTTGCAAACCTATCCAAAAACACCTACAAAGTACTTCCAGTTTCATACTTATTCTAGGTAAAGCGAACGATAAGCGTGCGTAGAGTTGTACCGGTGGTCGATAGAACTCGAGGGAATATTTGTTCTACCTTTAGCTCCTCATTGGGTTCGACACTCTTACTTATCGAAAGAGGCTACAATTGATCCCATATACTTGTGGGTTATCAAGACCTTTTTCTGGCACCGTTGCCGGGGAGTTATAGCGTGGGGTGAATATTCTCATGTGTGCTTGTTTGCTTTATCACTAAGTAATTTTTTATTTGTTGTTCTAAGTTGTTCTCTATCTTTAGTTATGGATGTGGAGCACGAAATACCAAAAAAATTAGGTTTACTTGCTACTCATGGAGATGGGGAACCTCCTAAAAGCCTCCATGCTCATTATGTGAAAGATATTATGTACTACTTTGATAACCCTGAGAAAACCCCATTCAACTTTATAATGGGAGTAACTTTGGATCAACATGAATACTTTAGGGATTATCGCTTGACTCAAAAAGGCAAACTATTATGGGATCTAATTTATATGCTCCATTGGTATGCTCGGCAACTATGCTTGAGATATGATTATACTTGTTTCTCTAGGATGAAGGCTCCACACCTTCCCTTTTCATGTGAATTTAATAATGATGAAACCTTGGCTTCTTATGCTAATAGTATATATGATTATTATGATGTGGAACAAATAGAAGAATTCGTTGCTTTTATGGGTGCTTATGAAATTGAATCTTTGTTTAAAGAGTTTGAAGATTTTGATGATTCAGTTTATAGACCTGAAAATTTAGCTATTCTTAAATATTTCTATGAGAATTATAAATACTATTATGATATTGATGAATTTATTGAGAAAGTCTCCACTGTCCGAGAAGAGACTAATATTTTGCAGGAGTCTATGGAAGAAGAAATTGATGAAACTGTGAGCTCATTGGATGAAAAAGATGATGAGGAGAGTGAAGAACAAAAGGAGGAAGAGCGGATTAGCTACTCGTGCCCACCTTCTAATGAGAGTAACTCTTCAACTCATACATAGTTTAATTTCCCTTCGTGCTTACCAAAGGATGATTGCTATGATGATTGTTATGATCCCGTTGATTCTTTTGAAATATCCCTTTTTGATGATGCTTGCTATGCTTGTGGCCAAGATGCCAATATGAACTATGCTTATGGAGATGAACTTGCTATAGTTCCTTATGTTAAACATGAAATTGTTTCTATTGCACCCACACATGATAGTCCTATTATCTTTTTAAATTCTCCCGACTACACTATACCGGAAAAGTTTGCACTTATTAAGGATTATATTGGTGGGTTCCCTTTTACCGTTGCACATGATAATTTTGATGACTATAATATGCATGTGCTTGCTGCTCCTACTTGCAATTATTATGAGAGAGGAACTACATCTCTGCCTCTTTATGTTTCCAACACGATAGAATTGCAAGAAACCACTTATGCTATGTATTGGCCTTTACTTGATGTGCATGAATTGTTCTTGTATGACATGCCAATGCATAGGAAGAGAGTTAGATTCCATCATTACATGATATATGTTGCTTTGTGCTCACTACTAAATCACAAATCATTGTTAATTAAAATTGGCTTTGATATACCTTGGGATCTGGGTGGATTCATTACTTGAGCACCTTATGCCTAGCTTACTGGCTTTAAAGAAAGCGCTGCTAGGGTGTAGCGACCCGACCCGAATGGATCAAGTGCTCTGTGCTCAGGTGTCATCCCTGGATCAATAATGCTGACACCACACAGTACATCGAAGGATTTATAGCAGAGTGGCAATCACACACTTATTACATCGTTGTCTCAAAGAGAACTTATTACAATAAATGTGGCTTAAGGCCATCTAGTAACGATAACAGCGGAAGACTCGGAAGATAAATGGGTCCATCAACTCCAACAGCATCACTGAGTATAGGGCCACGACCTAAAAGCACCTTACTCGTCGTCTGAAAAGTCTGCAACATGAGAAGTTGCAGCCCGAAAACGGGTCAGCACATGGAATATGCTGGCAATGTAACACATAGAGAGTAATGGAATGAAACAGCTATACTATATGCATATATGGCTGGTGGAAAGCTCTATGGTTACAATTTTGCGTAAAGCCAGTTTTTCCCTACTGCAAAGGAATAAATTTATTTAACTATCATGGTGGTTGTGATACATTGAGAATGGTTGACAGCATTCTCAATCCCCATTAAAAATAATTAAAACCCAACAAGATTAATTAGAGGTAACATGTTGAGATTCACATGATATTCAAGTACTAGATACTCAAGTTGTCCATAACCGGGGACATGGCTAATCATGATTAGTTTGTACACTCTGCAGAGGTTTGCGCACTTTTCCCCACAAGACTCGATCGCCTCCGTTTGGTTTCTCGCACTACAAGGTGTTTGAGAAGACGGATGACCGAGACACAGTCTTTCAGAAGCGCTAGCACCTTACATGTGGGTAGACCGGTACACCTACTTCCCCTACATCTGCTAGTCTACCCGTAAGAGTTCGCACGACTTAGTCAACTATGCCAGAGCCCATAATGGCTTGTGGCTGCACACGTAAGTTTCTAGTTTGAAAGATCTTATGATCCCTTTGAGCCTGGGTGGCGGTCCGAAAAAAACAGGCAAGTCCTGATAGACATCAGGTGCCTCAATCCACCCAGATGTGTGTTTAAGTTGCCACCTTAGATAAACCATTAAAATTATCAACTCACATCTGTCATGGATATCACTCACCCAATACACGTCTAATAGCATAGCATGGCAGTAATAAGCAAACGTAGAAGTAACTCCCAAAGGTTTCATAATAATACAGGTGATAGGTACTACCTCATCTACTTCCCATCCCACAGTTTAATTAGATCCTAATCATGCAATGTGAGAGGATTGATCTAATGCAATAAAACATGGGTTGTAGAAAAGGTATGATCAAAGTGTTACTTGCCTTGCTGATGACCCGCGAGACCTAGGGTTTCGAAGTAACAAGCGGCGCAATCCGGGTGATCTATCGCAGACAAACAATAAGCATACAATAAGTACTCATCTAATGCACAGGTAAAACTCGAACAAGAGAACGAACCAGAAAGTTCAACTTAAGAACTCCGGTTGCAAAGAAAGAAAGAACCGAACAGACGACGGAAAAACAAACGGTGGAAGAAAACAACTCGGTTCTAGCAAGTTGAAACTAGGTCAAATTTTACCGGGGCAAAAACTTGTTTAAGTTGATTAGACGGAACGGCGGTTTCGAAACGAAACTCCAGGCGCTTGAATCACCTGATTCCGATAAACGAGCGAGAAGAAAGACTAGAACGAAGATCGGATCTGAGATCACGATCGCGGAATAAATCCGACGAAAAGAAAAGAGACGAACTGTTAAACGAACGGGCGTCGTTAACTGGGGAATAATCGGTGATCACGTTCGTTGAGACGAACGGTCCGAGAAGAAGAACGAAAACCGATCTAGAAACCGGAACAATTAGAGAAGAATCGGAGAGAAAACGAATCGGAAGAGAAGAAAAGAATCGGAACGGTTTATAAGAAAAACCGAACCGAGGGGAGAAAAAGAGAGGCAGCGCGGCTACCTCGGCGAGATTCCGGCGAGGGGCTACGGCGAACGGCGGCGTTGGGCGGCGGCGGCGGCGGCGAGGGGCGCGGGGTGGGGCGGCTTGGGGCTGCGCGGGGTGGTGTGGGGCTTGGGGTTTGATTTGATGTTTTGGAGGGGGGTGTGGGGGTATTTATATAGGTGAGTGGAGAGGAGACTTGGGGTAGGGGACAAGAAATAGAATAGGAATAGGAAAGAAAAAGAGGAAACGGAGTAGGACTAAAGTCCTACTAGGAATCAAAAAGGGGCGGCGGCGGCTCCTGCCTCTGGCGCCTGGCGCGCGATGGCCTGGCGCGGCCGGCTGCCTGCGCTGGGGAGGCGGTGGCTGGCCTGGGCCTTGGCCTGGGTCCTTTTTTTTAAAACGGTTACGCGCGCAGAAAAAAAAAAGAAAAGAAAACTAAACGGGCTCCAAAATTACTAAAGTAAATTTTCCTCGACTCCTAAAAGTGAGTCGAACAAAATGAACTTTTATCCGGGCCTAAAATGCATTTTTGAAAACACGCATTTTTCCCTATCCAAATAAAAAGCAAACAAAACTTCGGCAAAACCAAAATTTGATCTATTTATTAAATCTTCATTTTTCCTCAATTTTGGGAAAGCCATGTTATTCCCTCTCTCATATTTTTGATATCAGAAAAATTGTTGAAGATGAAATAAAATAAATCAAATGACCCTCTTTCAAAATTTGAGAAAACTCAAATATGAAAAATAACGAAATCTCCAACTCTCTCCGAGGGTCCTTGAGTTGCGTGAAATTTCTAGGATCGGGCAAAATGCAAGAAAATATGATATGCATGATGATCTATGTATAACATTCCAAATTGAAAATTTGGGATATTACATAGGGAGACAACCTGGAAGTTTAGAGAGTCATTTATTTATGTTTAGTGCTTTTATATAGTTTAAAAGAATAAAAATAAAGAGGGGAACCAAAACTTTTCAAAAAGGAAAGTGAAAGTGAGAGAGACAAGCATTGTTGAAGTGGGGGAGCTCCTTGAACTTAGTTCATGCTCACGGAAACTTTGTGAATATTGATTACAGAAAATTTTCAACAAAAATAATTATCCCCTTGTACAATTACATTTTATTATAAAAATAATGTGCCAAGATTTGCCTTTAGGACGTTTACATTGCTTGTTGGTTTGTGCGGTGCTGAACAGAAACTTTGGATGTAGTGCACGATTTTACATTTCTTTTTACTGGAACGTCAAACGGTTCTGAAACTTTTTGTACTATCTTTATATAAAAATTATTTATTTTTTTCTAATTTTTCAGAATTTTTGGAGTACCGGAAGTATGGTGAATTTTCATATTACTACAGACTGTCCTATTTAAGACATATTCTGTTTTTGATGCATAGTTTGCTTGTTTTGATGAAACTATCAATTTCTATTAATGGATTAAGCCATGGAGAAGTTATATTACAATATATACAATGCAAAAACAAAATATGAATTGGTTTGCAACAGTACTTAGAGTAGTGATTTGCTTTATTATACTAACGTATCTTACCGAACTTTCTGTTAAGATTTGTGTGATTGAAGTTTTCAAGTTTTGGGAGAGATCATGATGGATGAAGGAATAAGGAGTGGCAGGAGACTAAGCTTCGGCATGCCCGAGGCACTCCAAGGAAATATTCAAGGACTCCCAAGCAACCAAGCTTGGGGATGCCTCGGAAGGCATCCCCTCTTTCTTCTAACGATCATCGCTAATTTCACTTGGAGCTATATTTTTATTCGTCACATGATATGCGTAAATCTTGGAGCGTCTTTTGCATTTAGTTTTCACTTTTCTTTTATGCACCATGCTGGTATGAGATAGTCCTTGGTTGACTTATAGAATGCTCATTGCACTTCACTTATATCTTTTGAGTATGGCTTTATAGAATGCTTCATGTGCTTCACTTATATCTTTTGAAGTTTGGATTGCCTGTTTCTCTTCACATAGAAAACCGCCATTTGTAGAATGCTCTTTTTCTTCACTTATATTTGTTAGAGCGTGGGAATATCTTTTGTAGAAAGAATTAAACTCTCTTGCTTCACTTATATCTATTTAGAGAGATGACAGGAACTGGTCATTCACATGGTTAGTCATAAAATCCTACATAAAACTTGTAGATCACTTAATATGATATGTTTGATTCCTTGCCATAGTTTTGCGATATAAAGATGGTGATATTAGAGTCATGCTAGTGGGTAGTTGTCGATTGTAGAAATACTTGTGTTGAGGTTTGTGATTCCCGTAGGATGCACGTATGGTGAACCGTTATGTAACGAAGTTGGAGCATGAGGTATTTATTGATTGTCTTCCTTATGAGTGGCGGTCGGGGACGGGCGATGGTCTTTTCCTACCAATCTATCCCCCTAGGAGCATTCGCGTAGTACTTTGTTTCGATGACTAATAGATTTTTGCAATAAGTATGTGAGTTCTTTATGACTAATGTTGAGTCCATGGATTATATGCACTCTCACCCTTCCATCATTGCTAGCCTCTTCGGTACCATGCATTTCCCTTTCTCACCTCAAGAGTTGGTGCAAACTTTGCCGGTGCATCCAAACCCCGTGATACAATATGCTCTGTCACACATAAGCCTCCTTATATCTTCCTCAAAACAGCCACCATACCTACCTATTATGGCATTTCCATAGCCATTCCGAAATATATTGCCATGCAACTTCCATCATCATCATATACATGACTTGAGCATTTATTGTCATATTGATTTGCATGATCGTAAGATAGCTAGCATGATGTTTTCATGGCTTGTCCGTTTTTTGATGTCATTGCTATGCTAGATCATTGCATATCCCGGTACACCGTCGGAGGCATTCATATAGAGTCATATCTTTGTTCTAGTATCGAGTTGTAATATTGAGTTGTAAGTAAATAAAAGTGTGATGATCATCATTATTAGAACATTGTCCCATGATCAAAATAAAAGTGGCCAAAGAAGCCCCCCCCCCCAAAGATAGAGGCCAAAGAAGCTTACAAAAAAAGAGAAAAAAAGAAAAAGAGAAGGGACAATGTTACTATCCTTTTACCACACTTGTGCTTCAGAGTAGCACCATGTTCTTCATATAGAAAGTCTCTTGAGTTATCACTTTCATATACTAGTGGGAATTTTCATTATAGAACTTGGCTTGTATATTCCAACGATGGGCTTCCTCAAATGCCCTAGGTCTTCATGAGCAAGCAAGTTGGATGCACACCCACTTAGTTTCTGTTTGAGCTTTCATACACTTATAGTTCTTAGTGCATCTGTTGCATGGCAATCCCTACTCCTCGCATTGACATCAATTGATGGGCATCTCCATAGCCCGTTGATTAGCCGCGTCGATGTGAGACTTTCTCCCTTTTTGTCTTCTGCACACAACCTCCACCATCATATTCTATTCCACCTATAGTGCTATGTCCATGGCTCACGCTCATGTGTTGCGTGAAAGTTGAAAAAGTTTGAGAACGTCAAAGGTATGAAACAATTGCTTGGCTTGTCATCAGGGTTGTGCATGATTTGAATATTTTGTGTGGTGAAGATGGAGCATAGCCAGACTATATGATTTTGTAGGGAAAACTTTCTTTGGCCATGTTATTTTGAAAAGACACGATTGCTTTATTAGTATGCTTGAAGTATTATTATCTTAATGTCAAATGATAGACTATTGCTTTGAATCACTCGTGTCTTAATATTCATGCCATGATTACATTACATGATCAAGATTATGCTAGGTAGCATTCCACATCAAAAATTCTCTTTTCTTTTATCATTTACCTACTCGAGGACGAGCGGGAATTAAGCTTGGGGATGCTGATACATCTCCGTCATATCTATAATTTTTGATTGTTCCATGCCAATATTATTCAACTTTCATATACTTTTGGCAACTTTTTATACTTTTTATGGGACTAACATATTGATCCAGTGCCCAGTGCCAGTTCCTGTTTGTTGCATGTTTTTTGTTTCGCAGAAAATCCATATCAAATGGAGTCCAAACGGAATTAAAATTGAGAGAGATTTTTTTTGGAATATATGTGATTTTTGGGAAGAAGAATCAACGCGAGACAATGCCCGATGGGGCCACGAGGCAGGGGGCGCGCCCTAGGGGGTCAGGCGCGCCCTGGGCCCCCGTGGCCACCCCGTAAGGCGGTTGGTGCCCTTCTTTCATCGCAAGAAAGCTAATATCCGGATAAAAATCGTGTCCAAAATTCAACCCAATCGGAGTTACGGATCTCCGGGAATTTAAGAAACGGTGAAATGGCAGAATCAGGAACGCAGAAACAAAGAGAGACAGATCCAATCTCGGAGGGGCTCTCGCCCCTCCCATGCCATGGAGACCAAGGACCAGAGGGGAAACCCTTCTCCCATCTAGGGAGAAGGTCAAGGAAGAAGAAGAAGAAGAAGGCTCTCTCCCCCTCTCTCCCGGTGGCGCCGGAACGCCGCCGGGGCCATCATCGTCATCGCGATCTACACCAACAACTTCACCACCGTCATCACCTACTCTTCCCCCCTCTATGCAGTGGTGTAACCCCTCTTTTACCCGATGTAATCTCTACTTAAATATGGTGCTCAACGCTATATATATTTTCCCAATGATGTATGTCTATCCTATGATGTTTGAGTAGATCCGTTTTGTCCTATGGGTTAATTGATGATCGTGATTGGTTTGAGTTGCATGTTTTATTATTGGTGTTGTCCTATGGTGCTCTCCGTGTTGTGCAAGCATGAGGGATCCCCACCTTAGGGTTTGCAATATGTTCATGATTTGCTTATGGTGGGTGGCGTGAGTGATAGAAACACATACCTGAGTAAGTAGGTTGTTTGCGTATGGGAATAAAGAGGACTTGATGCCTTATAATGCTATGGTTGGGTTTTACCTTAATGATCTTTAGTAGTTGCGGATGATTGCTAGAGTTCCAATCATAAGTGCATATGATGCAAGAGGATAAAGTATGTTAGCTTATGCCTCTCCCTCAAATAAAATTGCAATAATGATTACCGGTCTAGTTATCGATTGCCTAGGGACAAATAACTTTCTCGTGACAAAAAGCTCTCTACTGAAACTAATTTAGTTGTGTCTTTATCTAAACAACCCCTAATTTTTATTTACACGCTCTTTATTATCTTGCAAACCTATCCAAAAGCACTTACAAAGTACTTCTAGTTTCATAGTTGTTCTAGGTAAAGCGAACGATAAGCGTGCGTAGAGTTGCATTGGTGGTCGATAGAACTTGAGGGAATATTTGTTCTACCTTTAGCTCCTCGTTGGGTTCGACACTCTTAGTTATCAAAAGAGGCTACAATTGATCCCCTATACTTGTGGTTTATCACTTATCAACCTTGGAATCACTTCCAACACACATCGTCACCTCACTCTCAACTAGTCTCTGTTCATTTTGTAACTCCTGTTTCAAGTTACTAATCATAGCAACAGAACAAGTGTCAAATACCCAGGGGCTACTATGAACACTAGTAAAGTACACATCAATAACATGTATATCATATATACTTTTGTTTACTTTGCCATCCTTATTATCCGCCAAGCATTTGGGGCAGTTTCGCTTCCAGTGATTGTTCCATTTGAAGTAGAAGCACTCAGTTTCAGGCTTAGGTCTAGCTTTGAGCTTCTTCATGGGAGTGACAACTTGCTTGTCATTCTTCTTAAAGTTCCCTTTATTTTCCTTTTCCCTTTTTCTTGAAACAAGGGGTCTTGTTAATCATCAACACTTGATGCTCTTTTCTTGATTTCTACCTTTGCTGATTTTAGCATGGCGAAGAGCTCGGGAATCGTTGATGTCATCCCTTGCATATTATAGTTCATCACTAAGTTCCAGCAACTTGGTGATATTGACTAGAGAACCCTGTCAATCACTATCTTATCTGGAAGATTAACTCCCACTTGATTCAAGCGATTGTAGTACTCAGATATTTTGAGAACATGCTCACTGGTTGAGCTATTCTTCTCCATCTTGTAGGCAAAGTACTTGTCAGAGTTCTCATACCTCTTAACACAGGCATGAGCCTGAAATACCAATTTCAACACTTGGAACACCTCATATGCTCCATGTCGTTCAAAACATTTTTGAAGTCCCGCTTCTAAGCCGTAAAGCATGGTTCACTAAACTATCAAGTAGTCATCATACCGAGCTTGTCAAACATTCATAACGTCTGCATCTGCTCCTGCAATAGGTCTGTCACCTAGCGGTGCATCTAGGACATAATTCTTCTGTGCAGTAATGAGGATAATCCTCAGATCATGGACCCAGTCTACATCATTGCTACTATCATCTTTCAACTTAGTTTTCTCTAGGAACATATCAAAAAATAAAATAGGGAGCTAAACGCGAGCTATTGATCTACAACAACATAGATATGCAAAAACTATTAGGACTAAGTTCATGATAAATTAAAGTTCAATTAATCATATTACTTAAGAACTCCCACTTAGATAGACATCCCTCGAGTCATCTAAATGATCACGTGATCCCTATCAACTAAACCATGTTCGATCATCACATGAGATGGAGTAGTTTTCAATGGTGAACATCACTATGTTGATAATATCTACTATATGATTCACGTTTGATATTTCGATCTCAGTATTCCGAGGCCATATCTGCATATGCTAGGCTCATCAAGTTTAACCCGAGTACTCGGCATGTGCAAAACTGGCTTGCAACCGTTGTATGTGAACATAGAGCTTACCACACCCGATCATCATGTGGTGTCTCGGCACGACGAACTGTAGCAACGGTGCAGTCTTAGGGAGAACACTTATACCTTGAAATTTAGTGAGGGATCATCTTATAATGCTACCGCCATACTAAGAAAAATAAGATGCATAAAAGATAAACATCACATGAAATCAAAATAAGTGATATGATATGGCCATCATCATCTTGTGCCTTTGATCTCCATCTCCAAAGCACTGTCATGATCACCATCGTCACCGGCTTGACACCTTGATCTCCATCGTAGCATCGTTGTCGTCTCGCCAACTATTGCTTCTACGACTATCGCTACCGCTTAGTGATAAAGTAAAGCAATTACATGGCGATTGCATTTCATACAATAAAGTGACAACCATAAGGCTCCTGCCAGTTGCCGATAAGTTCTACAAAACATGATCATCTCATACAACAATTTATATATCATCATGTCTTGACCATATCACATCACATCATGCCCTGCAAAAACAAGTTAAATGTCCTCTACTTTGTTGTTGCAACTTTTATGTGGCTGCTACGGGCTTCTAGCAAGAACCGTTCTTACCTACGCATCAAAACCACAATGATTTTCGTCAAGTGTGATGTTTTAACTTTCAACAAGGGCCGGGCGTAGTCAAACTCGATTCAACTAAAGTTGGAGAAACAAACACCCCCTAGCCACCTGTGTGCGAAGCACGTCGGTAGAACCTGTCTCATGAACGTGCTCATGTAATGTTGGTCCGGGCCGCTTCATCCAACAATAACACCGAATCAAAGTAAGACGTTGCTGGTAAGTAGTATGACTATTATCACCCACAACTCTTTGTGTTCTACTTGTGCATATAACATCTACGCATAGACCTGGCTCGGATGCCACTTTTGGGGAACATGGTATTTCAAAATTTTCCTACGATCACGCAAGATCTATCTAGGAGAAGCATAGCAATGAGTAGGGAGAGTATGTCCACGTACCCTCGTAGACTGAAAGCGGAATCATTTAGTAACACGGTTGATGTAGTCGAACGTCTTCACGATCCAACCGATCCAAGTATTGAACGTATGACACCTCCGTGTTCAACACACGTTCAACACGATGATGTCCCACGAGCTCTTGATCTAGCAGATGCTCGAGGGAGAGTTGCGTCAGCACGACGGCGTGGTGACGGTTTTGTTGATGTGATCCGCGCAGGGCTTCACCTAAGCACCACGACTATATAATCTAAGGTGTAATCTGTGGAGGGGGCACCACACATGGTTATTAAGAGAAACTTGTGTGTTCTAGGTGCCCCCCTCTCACCACATATATATAGGTTGGAGGGGGGAAGAGGCAGCCTTAGGGCGCCCCCCAAGTAGGTCGAATCCTACTTGGGGTACCAGCCCAATTAGGCCCCTTCCTTATTTCAGCATATGGGAAGGAAAGAGAAGGGGGAAGAGAAGGAAAGGGTGGAGGCCGAACCCTCTTCCTTCCTTTCCTCCTCCTATTCGGCCTAGGAGGGGCGCACCAGCCCACCAGGGGCTGGTCTGTCCCTCACTTGGCCCAATAGGCCCATAACTTTGCCGGGGGGTGCCCGGAACCCCTTCCGGTGACCCGATATCACCCGGAACACTTCCTGTGTCCAAATATCATCGTCCTATATATGAGTCTTTACCTCTCGACCATTTCGAGACTCCTCGTCATGTCCGTGATCTCATCCGGGACTCTGAACAAACTTCGGTCACCAAAAACACATAACTCATAATACAAATCGTCATCGAACGTTAAGCGTGCGGACCCTATAGGTTCAAGAACTGTGTAGACATGACCAAGACACATCTCCGGTCAATAGCCAATAGCGGAACCAGGATTCTCATATTGGCTCCTACATATTCTAGGAAGATCTTTATCGGCCAAACCGCATAACAACATACGTCATTCCCTTTGTCATCGGTATGTTACTTGCCCGAGATTCGATCGTCGGTATCATCATACCTAGGTCAATCTCATTATCGGCAAGTCTCTTTACTCATTCCGTAATGCATCATCCCTCAACTAACTCATTAGTCACATTGCTTGCAAGGCTTATAGTGATGAGCATCACCGAGAGGGCCCAGAGATACCTCTCCGATACACGGAGTGACAAATCCTCATCTTGATCTATGCCAGACCAACAAACACCTTCGGAGACACCTGTAGAGCATCTTTATAATCACCATGTTACGTTGTGATGTTTGATAGCACACAAGGTGTTCCTCTGGTATTTGGGAGTTGCATAATCTCATAATCAGAGGAATGTGTATAAGTCATGAAGAAAGCAATAGCAATAAAACTTAACGACCATTATGCTAAGCTAACGGATGGGTCTTGTCCATCACATCATTATCCTAATGATGTGATCCAGTTTATCAAATGAAAACACATGTCTATGGTCAGGAAAATTAACCATCTTTGATTAACGAGCTAGTCAAGTCAAGGCATACTAGGGACACTCTGTTTGTTTATGTATTCACACATGTACTAAGTTTTTGGTAAATATAATTCTAGCATGAATAATAAACATTTATCATGATATAAGGAAATATAAATAAAAACTTTATTATTGCGTCTAGGGCATATTTCCTTCACTGCAGTGGTGGCGTGCGAGCACCAAGATCAGGCTCCACCTCCACGACGAGCTTCAGTGACCACAGCGGGTTGCCGCACCTTCACGCCTGAGCTACGCATCGTCGTTTGGCTGGGCAAGTTCAAGCCTTACCTGCCTCCACGCTACCATGGCACCCCCGACCCTGTGGAGTTCCTGCAGCTCTATGAGCTGAGCATCGAGGCGGCCAGCGGTGACAAAAAGGTCATGGTGAACTGGTTCCCCATGACCCTCAAGGATGGCACGCGCTCGTGGCTCTTGAATATGCCCGTGGGATCGATCTCCTCCTGGGGCGACATGCGCGAGAGTTTCGTCGCCAACTTCCAAGGCACTCGCGACCGCCTGCCTAGCACGGGTGACTTGCGGTGCATCAAGCAGCAGCCTAGAGAGACCCTGCAGAAATACATCTAGCGCTTCAACAGCGTACGCCTCAAGATCTCCAAGGTTTCAGATGAGGCCATCATCGCGGCGTTCTCCGATGGCTTCCACGATGTCAAGATGAAGGAGGAGCTCGCCATCCACGAGGACCTATGCATGGCCTTGCAAATGTTTAACATGGCTACCAAGTGCGCGAGAGCTGAGGAGGGGCGTCTCTCCCTCCTCGAGCTCCCAACGGCCGACCCAGAAGACAAGAAGGCCAAGGCCAAGGACGTGAAGCGCAAGGGGTCTGTCGTGCTTGCGGCTGAACCAGAGATGAACCACGGCTACGACCACCCAGAGTCCTCCAAGGGTATCCATCCTTTCTGCGTCTTCCACAACGTACACAACTACAACACCAATGACTGTCAGGACCTCAAGGCCATCCGCTACAGGCGCCTCGGTCGTCGCCCCGAGCGCAATGATCGAGGCTACAGCCGCGGAGGAGTGCTACCTCTTGAGCACTATGTTGGTTTTCCCTTGAAGAGGAAAGGGTGATGCAATAAAGTAGCGTAAGTATTTCCCTCGGTTTTTGAGAACTAAGGTATCAATCCAGTAGGAGACTACACACAAGTCGCCTCGCACCTACACAAACAAATAAGAACCTTGCAACCAACGCGATAAAGGGGTTGTCAATCCCTTCACGGCCACTTGCAAAAGTGAGATCTGATAGAGATAATAAGATAAATATTTTTGGTATTTTTATGATATGGATTGAAATTAAAGATTGCAAGGTAAAATAGATTGGAAACTTATATGATGGAAAATAGACCCCGGGGCCATAGGTTTCACTAGTGTCTTCTCTCAAGATAGCATAAGTATTACGGTGGCTAAACAAATAACTGTCGAGCAATTGGTAGAAAAGTGCATAATTATGAGAGTATCTAGGCATGATTATGTATATAGGCATCACGTTCGCGACAAGTAGACCGAAACGATTCTGCATCTATTACTATTACTCCGAACATCGACCGCTATCCAGCATGCATCTAGAGTATTAAGTTCACAAGAACAGAGTAACGCATTAGGCAATATGACATGATGTAGAGGGATAAACTCAAGCAATATGATATAAACCCCAGCTTTTATCCTCGATGGCAACAATACAATACGTGCCTTGCTGCCCCTGCTGTCACTGAGAAAGGACACCGCAAGATTGAACCCAAAGCTAAGCACTTCTCCCATTGCAAGAAAGATCAATCTAGTAGGCCAAACCAAACTGATAATTCGAAGAGACTTGCAAAGATAACAAATCATACATAAAAGAATCCAGAGAAGAATCAAATATTGTTCATAGATAATCTTGATCATAAACCCACAATTCATCGGATCTCGACAAACACACCGCAAAAAGAATTACATCGAATAAATCTCCAAGACGATTGAGGAGAACTTTGTATTGAGATCCAAAGAGAGAGAAGAAGCCATCTAGCTAATAACTATATACCTCAAGTTCTGTGGTAAACTACTCACACATCATCGGAGAGGCTATGGTGTTGATGTAGAAGCCCTTCATGATCGATTCCCCCTCCGATGGAGCTCCGAAAAGGCCCCAAGATGGGATCTCTTGGGTACAGAAGGTTGCGGTGGTGGAAATAGGGTTTCGTGGTGCTCTCGGATGTTTTCGGGGTATATGAGAATATATATGCGAAAGAAGTCGGTTAGGGGAGCCACGAGTGGCCCACGAGGGTGGGGGGCGCGCCTGCCCCCTGGGCGTGTCTCCCTGCCTCGTGGCCTCCTTGATGCTTCCTTGAAATCCACTCCAAGTCTCCTGGATTGCGTTTGTTCCAAAAATAACTCTCCCGAAGGTTTCATTCCATTTGGATTCCGTTTGATATTCCTTTTCTGCGAAACACTGAAATAGGAAAAAAACAGCAATTTGCACTGGGCCTTTGGTTAGTAGTTTAGTCCCAAACATAATATAAAAGTGTATAATAAATCCCAATAAACATACAAAACAGATAATATAATAGCATGGAACAATCAAAAATTATAGATACGTTGGAGAAGACGAAATATTAGGACTTTTTATGATAGCATGGAACAATCAGCAAGGCATGACTCTAATATCACCATCTTCATATCAAACTTCTCATAGTATTCAATACACTTTTTATGATAGTTTTTATTATACCCATCTTGGATGCCTATCATATTAGGACTAATTTTATAGCCAAAGCAAACTACCATGCTGTTCTATAAGACTCTCAAAATAATATAAGTGAATAATGAGAGATCAATAATTTGTATAAAATAAAACCACCCTCGTGCTCTAAAAAGATATAAGTGAAGCACTAGAGCAAAATTATCTAGCTCAAAAGATATAAGTGAAGCCCATAGAGAATTCTAATAAATTCTGATTCATGTGTGTCTCTACCAAAAGGTGTGTACATCAAGTATGATTGTGGTAAACTAAAATGAAAAGACTCAAATCATACAAGATGCTCCAAGCAAAACACATATCATGTGGTGAATAAAAATATAGCATCAAGTAAAGTTACCGATGGACGAAGACGAAAGAGGGGATGCCTTCCGGGGAATACCCCAGCTTAGGCTTTTGGTTGTCCTTGAATTTTACCTTGGGGTGCCTTGGGAATCCCCAAGATTAGTCTCTTTCCACTCCTTATTCCAAAATCCTTCAAATCTTTATCCAAAACTTGAAAACTTCACAACACAAAACTTCAACAGAAAATCTCATGAGCTCCGTTAGTATAAGAAAACAAACCACAACTTAAGGTACTGTAATGAAATCATTCTTTATTTATATTGGTGTTAAACCTACTGTATTCCAACTTATCTATGGTTCATAGCCCCCGATACTAGCGATAGATTCATCAAAATAAGCAAACAACACACGAAAAACAGAACCTGTCAAAAACAGAACAGCCTGTAGTAATCTGTAGGGTTAGAATACTTCTGTAACCCCAAAAATTCTGAAATAAATCGGTGGGCGTGAGGAATTTGTCTATCAATAATCTTCAAAAAGAATCAACCTAATCGCACTCTCCAGTAAAAAATAGCAACAAATCTCGTGAGCGCTAAAGTTTCTGTTTTTTACAGCAAGATCGCAAAACTCCCCGCAAGTCTTCCCAAAGGTTCTACTTGGCACAAACACTAATTAAAAGCATAAAACCACATCTAAAAAGAAGACTAGATGAATTATTTATTACTAAACAGGAACAAAAAAACAAGAAACAAAAATAAAATTGGGTTGCCTCCGAACAAGCGCTATTGTTTAACACCCCAAGCTAGGCATAAAAACAAGAATAGATCTAGGTATCCTCATCTTTGGTATGCAATCCATAAGTGACTCTCATAATAGATTCATAAGGTAATTTAATTTTCTTTCTAGGAAAGTGTTCCATGCCTTTCCTTAACGGAAATTGGAATCTAATATTTCCTTCTTTCATATCAATAATTGCACCAATCGTTCTATGGAAAGGTCTACCAAGAATAATAGGACATGTAGGATTGCAATCTATGTCAAGAACAATGAAATCTACGGGCACATAATTCCTATTCGCAACAATGAGAACATCATTAATCCTTCCCATAGGTTTCTTAATGGTGGAATCTGCAAGATGCAAGTTTAAACAACAATCATCAAATTCACGGAAACCTAACACATCACACAAAGTTTTTGGAATCGTGGAAACACTAGCACCCAAATCACATAAAGCATATCATCATGATCTTTAATATTAATTTTAATAGTAGGTTCCCACTCATCATAAAGTTTTCTAGGGACAGAAACTTCTAATTCAAGCTTTTTTTCATAAGATTGCATTAAAGCATCAACAATATGTTTGATAAAAGCTTTATTTTGACTATAAGCATGAGGAGAATTTAACACGGATTGCAACAAGGAAATACAATCTATTAAAGAAAAAATATCATAATTAAATTCCTTGAAATCCAAAATAGTGGGTTCATTGTTATGTAAAGTTTTGACCTCTTCAATCCCACTTTTACCAATTTTTGCATCAAGATCTAAAAACTCCAAATCATTGGGACGACTTTTAACTAAAGTTGACTCATCTCCAGTCCCATCATTATCAAGATTCATATTGCAAAACAAAGATTTAATAGGGGACACATCAATCACTTTCAGATCTTTATCCTTATTATCGTCTAGTTCTTCCGGTTTGGCGGCCATCTTATTAACTAAGGTGGCCTGCTTATCCAAAATTTGGGCTATTAATTTTTCAAGATGAGCGAACTGAGATTTCAAACCATAAAATTCTTTAGACATATCATCGAGTTCTTTATTCATGTACCCCATAAAACTTTTTTGTTCTTTAAGCTCGTTTTTGAAGAAATTATTATGCTCAAACTATAAGGACATAAAACTTCTAACATTGTTTTCAATTTCTTCCAACCTTCTAAGGTGAGGATCAACACTTTTTGGTAAAGCCATCACGGCAAACAATCCAACACACAAGCAAGCAAGAGGAAAGCAAAAAGAGGCCAATGGAAAAGAGGGTGAATAAAATGGCAAGGGTGAAGTGGGGGAGAGGAAAACAAGAGGCAAATGGCAAATAATGTAATGAGAGGGATAAGAGTTTGTGGTGGGTACTGGTATGTCTTGACTTGATGTAGATGTCCCCGACAACGGCACCAGAAATCCTTCTTTCTACCTCTTGAGCACTGCGTTGGTTTTGCCTTGAAGAGGGAAGGGTGATGCAGCAAGGTAGCGTAAGTATTTCCCTCAGTTTTTGAGAACCAAGGTATCAATCCAGTAGTAGAATACACACAAGTCGCCTCGCACCTACACAAACAAATAAGAACCTTGCAACCAACGTGATAAAGGGGTTGTCAATCCCTTCACGGCCACTTGCAAAAGTGAGATCTGATAGACATAATAAGATAAATATTTTTGGTATTTTTATGACATAGATTGAAACTAAAGATTTCAAAGTAAAATAGATTGGAAACTTATATGATGGAAAATAGACCTAGGGGCCATAGTTTCACTAGTGGCTTCTCTCAAGATAGCAAAAGTATTATGGTGGGTAAACAAATTACTGTCGAGCAATTGATAGAAAAGTGAATAATTATGAGAGTATCTAGGCATGATCATGTATATAGGCATCACGTCCGCGATAAGTAGACCGAAACGATTCTGCATCTACGACTATTACTCCACACATCGACCGCTATCCAACATGCATCTAGAGTATTAAGTTCATAACAACAGAGTAATGCATTAGGCAAGATGACATGATGTAGAGGGATAAACTCAAGCAATATGATATAAACCCCATCTTTTTATCCTTGATGGCAACAATACAATACGTGCCTTGCTGCCCCTACTGTCACTGGGAAAGGACACCACAAGATTGAACCCAAAGCTAAGCACTTCTCCGATTGCAAGAAAGATCAATCTAGTAGGCCAAACCAAACTAATAATTTGAAGAGACTTGCAAAGATAACTAATCATACATGAAAGAATTCAGAGAAGAATCAAATATTGTTCATAGATAATCTTGATCATAAACCCACAATTCATTGGATCTCGAAAAACACACCGCAAAAAGAATTACATCAAATAGATCTCCAAGAAGATCGAGGAGAACTTTGTATTGAGATCCAAAGAGAGAGAAGAAGCCATCTAGCTAATAACTATGGACCTGAAGGTCTGTGGTAAACTACTCACACATCATCGAAGAGGCTATGGTGTTGATGTAGAAGCCCTCCGTGATCGATTCCCCCTCCAGCAGAGCTCTAGAAAAGGCCCCAAGATGGGATCTTTTGCGTATAGAAAGTTGCGGCGGTGGAAATAGGGTTTCGTGGTGCTCTCGGATGTTTTCGGGGTATATGAGAATATATAGGCAAAAGAAGTCGGTCAGGGGGGCCACGAGGGGCCCACGAGGGTGGGGGGCATACCTGCCTCCCTGGGCGCCCCTCCCTGCCTCGTGGTCTCCTCGATGCTTCCTTGACGTCCACTCCAAGTCTCCTGGATTGCATTTGTTCCAAAAATAACTCTCCTGAAGGTTTCGTTCCGTTTGGATTCCATTTGATATCGCTTTTCTATGAAACACTGAAATAGGCAAAAAAAATCAATTTTCACTGGGCCTTTGGTTAGTAGGTTAGTCCCAAAAATAATATAAAAGTGTATAATAAAGCCCATTAAACATCCAAAACAGATAATATAATAGAATGGAACAATAAAAAATTATAGATACGTTGGAGACGTATCAAGGAGGCAGAAGTGGAGGACGTTGGGACGACCGCGGCCCCCGCCAGGAGTGGCGCGACCAGCCTCGTGAGGATAGCTGGCAAGGCCAGCCTCGCGAGGGCGCCTGGAGAGACCAGCCTCGTGAGGACTGCCCTCAGGGCAATGTCGGCCTCCCTCCGATGCCGCCACCACCAAGAAGGAACGAAGACCACCACCATGACGAGGGGGTTGGGGGCTTCTAGGAGCCTCGCGCCATCGCTTGCATCTTGGGTGGCGCTCAGGCCCCAGCCTCCCACCGTGTGTCTTCAAGCAGTTCGCTCATGAGGTGAATGCAGCCCTCCCCAGGCTCGAGGCCGCACGTCCGCTCAGGTGGTCCAAGTGCACCATCACCTTCAACTCGTCCCACCAGCTCAAGTGCGCAGAAACTGCCCGTGCGCTCCCAATGCTTTGCTTGCCTGTCATCAGCAATGTCCTTGTCACCAAGACCCTCATCGATGGTGGTGCGGGGCTCAATGTTCTGTCCATCGAGACGTTCGACCGGCTCCAAGTGTTGTATGATCAGCTGCAGCCCACCAAGCCCTTCTTAGGAGTGACCGACGGCTCCACCACCCGATAGGGCAGATCCGCCTCCCTGTCACCTTCGGCCAGTGTGACAACTACCGCACTGAGCTCATCGACTTCGACGTTGCTCACATCCGCCTCCCGTACAACGCCATCCTTGGGTATCCGGCCCTGGCCAAGTTCATGGCAGTGGCCGACCATGGCTACAACGTCCTCAAGATGCCAGGGAACCACGACATCATCACGATTGCCTGCGAGGAGAAGGATGCGGTGTGCTCCCTCGAGCACGCCTATGAGGCTGCGGCGATTGAAGACCCAGACAACGAAGGCGCCATCTACCCTCCTGAGGTTGTCCCCAAGAAGAAGAAGCAGCTGCTCTGCCAAGAGCCTCAGGAGAGCGGAGTCTCCAGTGGCACCACCTCAAGGCTTGTGCCCACGGATGGGGCGCCTCCCTCCCTCGCATAGGAAGGCATGCCCGGCGCCCTCCTCAGGCTGGGCTTGGGGGCTCTCTTCAGGAGGGCTTCTGACTTAGCCAACGTCACAAGGGAGGCACTCGGGCATCACATGGAGGCGTGCTTCATCGCACACTTCCCTCACGAGGGCACAAGGCGCAGGGTGCCACGTGCTCAGGAGTTCATCACTAAGACAACCGAGGAGCTTCAAGAGGCGAGAGCCATGTGTGGTGACCATCGCCTACCACCTGGCGCGGCTCCTTGTCCTGGCAAGGACAACGAGCTGCGCGTCTGCGTCAACATCCCAGGGCTCAACAGAGCCGCATCCCAGGAGCGCTTCTGGCCTCGCACGCCGGTCGGTGTGAGGGCCCACCTCACAGCTATGTTCACATGCCTTTTGGCTTGACGAACGCGGCTATCACCTTCCAGCGTTGCCTGTGAAGCATCATGGCAGCTCAGGAGGCCAGGCATCACGCGGTCCTGGCGGAGATGGCGACGGTTCTTCACGAGCCTCCCGAGCCTCTAGAGCCTCCCGAGGTTCAGGACCCAGGCAGCTCGTGAGGATCAACCTCTTCAGCGCGCATCTTCAGGTACTTCGACATCTCTTCAGCAACGGCACCAGGTTACATTTTCCAGTTTATTCAGTTGGGGGTGCCCCTCGGGTTGTGTTATCCCCAGGTCGCATGGGCCTGTCCCTGCGACACGTATCCTTTGCATCTTTGATTTACCTTGTTGGGGGCACCCCTCGGGCTACATCATTCCCAGGCCGCGTGGGTCCGTCCCTGCGGCATGTATCGTTCTTACATCTATCAGAACTAGCTTTATCTCCTTCCATTAGATGATTTATATTATCACCTACTTGCCTGACGCCTTTCGCGCGCCCCCGCGTTGCTGACCGGCCTGTTGTTCATCCCGCAATGGGGGCTACACATGCTGGCACGACGCTTGTGCTCGGGTCTGTCCCTGCAACGCTGATAAACCTGTGAGATCGAGCTCTGGCTCGCGGCCCGCTCCACGCACGTCACCTCACCAGATCCTCAGTGCCTTCATCTTCTTGCGGAAAGATCAGTGAAAGGACTGCAAACACAATTATGAGTTATGCTCTCCTCTTAGACTAACCCGCAGGAATCTCCGGAGCTTAACTATGGGTCGCCCCGCTGCCCGCCCCTTTTTTTACATGATTCGCTTGCGCATTAAAGGGGGGGCTCCTAAGCATCGCGCCTCAGGAGCTCTTACCGACTCTCCAGCCCTCACCCCCTGGCCTTGACCACGGCATCGCGACCTAGCATACCAATGGCGGCTGAGCCTCGCTCCGGGGTCGGGACCCGAGGACGCAGAGCATTCAGATGAGCGTGGAAAGGGGAGACCGGCGTGGCCCTACCTAGTAGCATCGCCGCAGAAGCACAAATCGGGTGTTGTGCAGGGAATCACCACAGGCTTGCCAAAAGATAAGTCACCCATGCGTAATGATGTGAATCTCTCCATATGAAGTCCTTCGCTCTCATAAACTCGCTCCGGCAGTACTGCTTTCCTTTTGGGCCTCCAGGGAGCTGCTTGCACGCCAAAGGGGACCTCTTGAGCATCGCGCCTCGGGAGCTCTTACCGGACCTCGGGCCGCTCACCTCCTGGCCCTGACCACGGCATCGTGACCTGGCATACCAGCGATGTCTGAAGCCTGCCTAGGGACTGGGACCTAACGGCGTAGAGCGCTAAAGCTACCGCAAGAACGAAAAGGGGGAGTGATGCCAGAACGAGACACGCAGCCGCAATCTCATGTTAAGAACAATAAACAGTGGAACAAAAGCATTACAGGTTTTTACATACCCCCACGAGGTCGTTTCGATTCCTCGCAGGGAACAAAAGGAGAACAGCTTCAAGAAGCCCCGACTATGGGCACCGCCGCCGATGCCATCATCAACAGTGGGCCACGTGAGGCCGACACCAACCCCATCCAGATCATCGTCGGCGCTGGACGGAGGTTGCCGCGGCGCTCCGGGCACGGCAAGAGCTCAGGGGCACGTAGCTGTCATCGCTCGACTCCGGAGACTCTCTAGGCTCGGGAGAGTCACTGGACTCCCAGGAGTTGTCGCCACTGCTGGAGGAGCTGTAGGCAGGACCAACGGCAGGCCCTGCGCCCGTCACCTCGCCATGCAGACGGTATCCTCCGGGGCAGCTCTCCAGGCAGCGGCCTTCCTCATCGAAGACCTTGAAGAACAACGTGGAGGCGCCTTCATACTCGAAATGGATAGCGAGGGCCCCCCTCCACGCGGTAGCTGCGGGCGACCTCGCCCCATCCACGAGTCATGAAGATCTTGCTAGGGGAGACAACCTCAACCTCCGCCCCCGTGGCCAGACTACAGCACCCGGCGTGCTGCAACCATAGCTCGAGCGGCCCCCTCGGCGGCATATCTTTGGTGAAGAACTGCGGGAACCGGATCCACGTGCGTGGTGGCATCACCGCCCACATCACAAACTCACGCGAGGAGCCTTCAGCATGGGTTCGCAGGCCAGACGGCCGCACAGCCCCAGCCCGATCCCCGCGACCGCGGCTCACACAACGTGGAGCATTGCCGCCTTCTCCCAAGCCTTGCGCCTGAGCGTACAGAGGGAGTGGGAAGCCAGGTGGTGGCCACTCGTACCAGGGTCGCATCACTTCCTGCCGCCCCTGACGCCGTGAGGGCGCCGGGACCTATTCTTCGGTGGGAGCAGCTCAGGCTCCTCGAGGAGGGGGGGGGGGTCTTTCCCTTCTTCTCTGCGGAAAACCTCCTAATCGGCGCCGTGGGTGCTCTGGCAAATCGGCAAGATGGGAGGACCAGGAGGAAGAAGAAGAAGCGGACTGCAAGAAGATAGAGATGAGCAAGGGGCTCCGCCCCCTCCCTCATTTATAGCCAGGAGGAGGCCAACAGCCGGCTTCCACGATCGCACGTAATGATGGCCTTCCTCTGCATGCAGCAGGGTCCCGTCAAGTTGAGCGGTTGCCGATGCAGTGTCGGGAAGCAGAGGCACCCACGTCCAATCAATTGCCACGGCGACCAAGACCGCAGGCGGTTGGGTCCCGTGGCGCTTCACGCTTGCCCTTTGGCTTCGCCTCGAAGCCAAGTTCAAGCGCGCCTTGGGCCCGGGGGCTACTGTCGGCATCCTGGGAACGAGGGTACCCAAACTTGCCTGCCTGCAGCCAACGGCATTGCTCCATCAGCGGCCCGGTACGTCCCAGTTTCAGCAACAACGACTCAAGACCCTCGCGAGGGGCCAAACCTCGCAAGGCGGACGACACCAAGACCTCCCTGGGGGGCAGCCTCGCTAGGTTGGCTACGGAGGAGCAGAGATACCAAGGCAAGGTGCACCTCGCGAGGTTCATGTGACGTGAGCCGTGACGACCAAGGCCAGGCGGGCGCCAGCGGGCGTAGTGTGCTGATACATCTCCAATGTATCTATAATTTTTGAGTGCTCCATGCTATATTATTTACTGTTTTGAATGTTTATGGGCTTTATTATACACTTTTATATCATTTTTGGGACTAACCTATTAACCCAGAGCCCAGTGCCAGTTTCTGTTTTACCCTGTTATAGGGTTTCGAAGAAAAGGAAAACCAAACGGAGTCCAATTGACCTGAAACTTCACGGAACTCATTTTTGGAAGGAAAGAAGCCCAGAAGGCTTGGAGTGCACGTCGGGGGATCTGCGAGGAGGTCACGAGGCAGGGGGCATGCCCACCCCCCTGGGCGCGCCCTCCACCCTCGTGAGCCCCTCGTGGGCCCCCTGACGTACTTCTTCCGCCTATATATCCCCATATACCCTAAAAACACCCGTGAGCACAATAGATCGGGAGTTCCTCCGCCAGAAGCCTCCGTAGCCACCGAAAGCCAATCTAGACCTGTTCCGGCACCCTGCCGGAGGGGGCAATCCTTCTCCGGTGGCCATCTTCATCATCCCGGTGCTCTCCATTACGAGGAGGGAGTAGTTCTCCCTCGGGGCTGAGGGTATGTACCAGTAGCTATGTGTTTGATCTCTTTCTCTCTCTCGTGTTCTTGAGGTGATACGATCTTGATGTATCGTGAGCTTTGCTATTATATTTGGATCCTATGATGTTTTCTCCCCCTCTATCTCTCTTGTAATGGATTGAGTTTTCCCTTTGAAGTTATCTTATCAGATTGAGTCTTTAAAGATTTGAGAACATTTGATATATGTCTTGTCGTGCGTATCTGTGGTGACAATGGGATATCACGTGATTCACTTGATGTATGTTTTGGTGTTCAACTTGTGGGTTCCGCCCATGAACCTATGCATAGGGGTTGGCACACGTTTTTGTCGTGATTCTCTGGTAGGAACTTTGGGGCACTATTTGAGGTCCTTTATGTTGGTTTAATAGATGAATCTGAGATTGTGTGATGCATATCGTATAATCATACCCACGGATACTTGAGGTGACATTGGAGTATCTAGGTGACATTAGGGTTTTGGTTGATTTGTGTCTTAAGGTGTTATTCTAGTATGAACTCTAGGGCTGTTTGTGACACTTATAGGAATAGCCCAACGGATTGATTGGAAATAATAACTTTGAGGTGGTTTCGTACCCTACCATAATCTCGTCGTTTGTTCTCCGCTATTAGTGACTCTTTGTTGCATGTTGAGGGATAGTTATGTGATCCAATTATGTTATCATTGTTGAGGGAACTTGCACTAGCGAAAGTATGAACCCTAGACCTTGTTTCAACACATTGCAATACCGTTTACGCTCACTTTTATCATTTGTTACCTTGCTGTTTTTATAATTTCAGATTACAAATACCTTTATCTACTATCCATATACCACTTGTATCACCATCTCTTCGCCGAACTAGTGCACCTATACAATTTACCATTGTATTGGGTGTGTTGGGCACACAAGAGACTCTTTGTTATTTGGTTGCAGGGTTGCTTGAGAGAGACCATCTTCATCCTACGCCTCCTATGGATTGATAAACCTTAGGTCATCCACTTGAGGGTAATTTGCTACTGTCCTACAAACCTCTGCACTTGGAGGCCCAACAACGTCTACAAGAAGAAGGTTATGCAGTAGACATCAAGCTCTTTTCTGGCGCCATTGCCGAGGAGGTGAGTGCTTGAAGGTATATCTTTAGATCTTGCAATCGAGTCTTTTTGTTTCTTGTTTTACCACTAGTTTAGTTTATAAAAGAAAACTATAAAAAATGGAATTGAGTTGGTCTCATACACTTCACCTTTTTAATATCTTTCGTGAGTATGATGGAAAGGATAATTATGCTCAACTGCTAGAAGAAGAAATCTATAAAATGTTTGGCACTAAATATTTGAATGATGAGCATGATTGCAATGTTGTTAGTATGAATTCTTTGAATATCCATGATACTAATGATGATTGCACTAGTTATGATGAAAATTGTGATGACTTGATTTCCCTTGCCCATCATAATGAACTTAGTTTGCTCTTGGGTTATGAAGAAATTAAACGTATAACTAAGGATATTCCAAAATTTGCCCTTGATAAAGTTCTTCATTTTGATCTAGAGAAAAATTATATGTATTGTGCGGTGAATTGTATTGGAAATCCTTATATTGCCAACTACATAAAGAAAACAAAACAAATAGAAGATGAAGAGAATACTAATGAAAGGGAAGAGACTTCCCAATATCCTCCTATTATTTCTTATGATGAATCAGGTAATGAGGAGGAGCCTCCTATTCAACTAATCTCATTAATAAGGAGCTCCAAAAACAGGATTGAAGCCACACATGATGTGGTGAAGAAGAAGAAAAGAAAAAGGAAGAGAGGTAAAAAGATATCTCTCTCAAATAATGCTGCTCCTATTACTATTGTTCCTTAGGAAAATATAATTGTGGAATATAATGATACTTCTTATGATCTTGAAAATCTTTTTGGCACTTGCTTGGAAGAATATAATAATTGCTATAGTATTGGTGCTATCCATACTATTAATGATGAGATCGATTATGCTTATGATATGAAAAGGCCCAAGCTTGGGGATGCTATGTTTGATGAAGATGGTGTTTTTGAGAATATATTTGCTGCAATTAATGTTTGTCCCAAGCTTGGGGAAGCTATGATTAATGAAGATAATATTTTTAGTCTCCCAAGTTTTGATATGCAAGTTTATAATGATGACAGCATGCCTCCTACTTATGATGATTATTGTGATGATACTTATGCTATAAAAAGTAGTGATTATATTTATAAAACTTTTCATGATTATGATTACCCCTTCTCTGCACATTACTCTTTTAATGGGGAAATAATTTATAGTATTCGAGTCTCTTATGGTACTCCCACTATTCCGATTGAGAAGAATTTTGCCTATGTGGAGAGTAATAAAATTTCTATGCTTGTAGATCATGAAAAGAACGCTTTAGGTGCTGGTTATATTTTTGAATTCATTCATGATGCTACTGAAAATTATTATGAGGGAGGAATATATGCTTGTAGGAATTGCAATAATATCAAGTTTCCTCTCTATGTGCTTAAAATTTTGAAGTTATGCTTGTTTTACCTTCCTATGCAAGTTGATTCTTGTTCCCACAAGTTGTTTGCTCACAAAATCCCTATGCATAGGAAGTGGGTTAGACTTAATTGTGCTAGTCATATTCTTCATGATGCTCTCTTTATGTTTCAACTTTTATCTTATACGTGAGCATCATTGAAATCATCATGCCTAGCTAGGGGCGTTAAACGATAGCGCTTGTTGGGAGGCAACCCAACTTTATTTTCGTTCCTGTTTAGTAATAAATAATTCATCTAGCCTCTGTTTAGATGTGGTTTTATGATTTTAATTAGTGTTTGTGCCAGGTAGAACCTTTGGGAAGACTTGGGGGAAGTCTTGTTGATCTTGCTGTAAAAAACAGAAACTTTAGCGCTCACGAGAATTGCTTCCATTTTTATTTGGAAAGTGATATTTAGTTAATTCTTTTTGAAGATGATTAATAGATAAATTCCTCAGGTCCAACATTTTATTTTGGAATTTTTGGGGTTCCAGAAGTTTGCGTTAGTTACAGATTACTACAGACTGTTCTGTTTTGACAGATTCTGTTTTCTATGTGTTGTTTGCTTATTTGATGAATCTATGGCTAGTAAAAGGTTTATAAACCATAGAGAAGTTGGAATACAGTAGGTTTAACACCAATATAAATAAAGAATGAGTTCGTTTCAGTACCTTGAAGTAGTGTTTTGTTTTCTTTCGCTAACAGAGCTTACGAGTTTTCTGTTAAGTTTTGTGTTGTGAAGTTTTCAAGTTTTGGGTAAAGATTTGATGGACTATGGAACAAGGAGTGGTAAGAGCCTAAGATTGGAGATGCCCAAGGCACCCCAAGGTAATATTCAAGGACAACCAAGAGTCTAAGCTTGGGGATGCCCCGGAAGGCATCCCCTCTTTCGTCTTCGTTCATCGGTAAATTTACTTGGAGCTATATTTTTATTCGCCACATGATATGTGTTTTGCTTGGAGCGTCAATTTATTTTGGTAGGATTTGCTTGCTGTTATTTAGAACAATGTTTTGCATCTTTTATTTCAATAAAAGTGGCATTGATAGTCTTTACTATGCCTATGTTACAAGTCTTCATGTTGCTGTTTGAAAACATAAAGTTTACCGTTGTTGCAATAATTCCCTAGAAAAGTCAGAATGTTATAAAATGTTGAAACCTTTTGCATATTAAGATCTGGTAAATTTACTACAGTGGGAATTTTATTTCACATTTTTTGGATCTAGGGAAGTATGGATGTTGCAACATTCTTTATAGACTATCCTGTTTAGGCAGATTGCTGTTATGTTTGCATTGTTTGTATATGTTTGCTTCTTTAATGATTCTATTTGAGGATAGGACTATTAAATATGCAGAGACATTTAGTATGAAATGTTGAATAATAATTTTAGTGATTTGCTACAGTAGAGTATGATAAGGGTTTTGCAATGATTTATACTAACTTATCTCACGAGTCCTTGTTGAGTTTTGTGTGGATGAAGCTTTTGATATTTAGGGAGACCGTGATATGAGAGGAATTAAGGAGACACAAAATCTCAAGCTTGGGGATGCCCAAGGCATCCCAAGATAATATTTCAAGAAGTCTCAAGCATCTAAGCTTGGGGATGCCCCGGTTGGCATCCCACCTTTCTTTTTCAACAATTATCGGTTAGTTTCGGTTGATCCTAAGTTTTTGCTTCTTCACATAATGTTTGCTATTATTAGATGTCATTTTATTTAGCTTTGCTTTATGTTTTAATAGAATACGAAGATCTGAAATTATTAAATGTTAGAGAGTCTTCACATAGTTGCATAATTATTCGACTACTCATTGATCTTCACTTATATCTTTCGGAGTAGTTTGTCATTTGCTCTAGTGCTTCACTTATATCTTTTTAGAGCACGGTGGTGGTATTATAGAAATAGATGAACTCTCATGCTT
Organism: Triticum dicoccoides; assembly: GCF_002162155.2. Classification (NCBI taxonomy): domain Eukaryota; kingdom Viridiplantae; phylum Streptophyta; class Magnoliopsida; order Poales; family Poaceae; genus Triticum; species Triticum dicoccoides. The sequence continues at coordinate 521,347,344 of NC_041386.1, forward strand.
CACTTATATCATTTTGAGAGTTTTAAATAGCATGGTAATTTGCTTAAATAATCCTAATATGCTAGGCATCCAATAATAGTAAAAACTTTCATATAGAGTATTGAATACTAAGAGAAGTTTGATGCTTGATGATTGTTTTGAGATATGGAGATGGTGATATTAAAGCCATGCTAGTTGAGTAGTTGTGAATTTGAGAAATACTTGTGTTGAAGTTTGTGATTCCCGTAGCATGCATGTATGGTGAACCGTTATGTGATGAGGTCGGAGTATGATTTATTTATTGATTGCCCTCCTTATGAGTGGCGGTCGGGGACGAGCGATGGTCTTTTCCTACCAATCTATCCCCCTAGGAGCATGCGCATAGTACTTTGCTTTGATAACTAATAGATTTTTTCAATAAGTATGTGAGTTCTTTATGACTAATGTTGAGTCCATGGATTATACGCACTCTCACTCTTCCACCATTGCTAGCCTCTCTAATACCGTGCACCTTTCGCCGGTATCATACACCCACCATATACCTTCCTCAAAACAGCCACCATACCTAACTATTATGGCATTTTCATAGCCATTCCGAGATATATTGCCATGCAACATTCCACCGTTCCGTTTATTATGACACGCTTCATCATTGTCATATTGCTTAGCATGATCATGTAGTTGACATTGTATTTGTGGCAAAGCCACCGTTCATAATTCTTTCATACATGTCACTCATGCATCATTGCGCATCTCGGTACACCACCGGAGGCATTCATATAGTCATATCTTGTTCTAAGTATCGAGTTGTAATTCTTGAGTTGTAAGTAAATAAAAGTGTGATGGTCATCATTATTAGAGCATTGTCCCAGTGAGGAAAGGATGATGGAGACTATATATGATTCCCCCATAAGTCGGGATGAGACTCCTGAAGAAAATAAATAAATAAAAGAGGCCAAAGAAGCCCAAATAAAAAAAGACAAATGAGGCCATAAAAAAAAGAGAAGGCCCAAAAAAATGAGAGAAAAAGAGAGAAGGGGCAATACTACTATCCTTTTACCACACTTGTGCTTCAAAGCAGCACCATGATCTTCATGATAGAGAGTCTCCTATGTTGTCACTTTCATATACTAGTGGGAATCTTCCATTATAGAAGTTGGCTTGTATATTCCAATGATGGGCTTCCTCACAATTCCCTAGGTCTTCGTGAGCAAGCAAGTTGGATGCACACCCACTTAGTTTCTTTTTGAGCTTTCATACACTTATAGCTCTAGTGCATCCGTTACATGGCAATCCCTACTCACTCACATTGATATCTATTGATGGGCATCTCCATAGCCCGTTGATATGCCTAGTTGGTGTGAGACTATCTTCTCCTTTTTTGTCTTCTCCACAACCACCACTCTATTCCACTTATAGTGCTATATCCATGGCTCACGCTCATGTATTGCGTGAAGATTGAAAAAGTTTGAGAACATCAAAAGTATGAAACAATTGCTTGGCTTGTCATCGGGGTTGTGCATGATTTAAATATTTTGTGTGGTGAAGATAGAGCATAGCCAGACTATATGATTTTGTAGGGATAGCTTTCTTTGGCCATGTTATTTTGAGAAGACATAATTGCTTAGTTAGTATGCTTGAATTATTATTGTTTTCATGTCAATATGAACTTTTATCTTGAATCTTTCAGATCTGAATATTCATGCCACAATTGAGAAGAATTACATTGAAATTATGCCAAGTACCACTCCGCATCAAAAATTCTGTTTCTATCATTTACCTACTCGAGGACGAGTAGGAATTAAGCTTGGGGATGCTGATACGTCTCCAACGTATCTATAATTTTTGATTGCTCCATGCTATATTATTTACTATTTTGAATGTTTATGGGCTTTATTATACACTTTTATATCATTTTTGGGACTAAACCTATTAACCCAAAGCCCAGTGCCAGTTTCTGTTTTTACCCTGTTTTAGGGTTTCGAAGAAAAGGAAAACCAAACGGAGTCCAATTGACCTGAAACTTCACGAAACCCATTTTTGGAAGGAAGGAAGCCCAGAAGACTTGGAGTGCACATAGGGGGATCTGCGAGGAGGTCACGAGGCACGGGGCGCGCCCACCCCCTGGGCGCGCCCTCCACCCTCGTAGCCCCCCTGACATACTTCTTCTGCCTATATATCCCCATATACCTAAAAACATCCGTGAGCACAATAGATCGGGTGTTCCGCCGCCAGAAGCCTCCATAGCCACCGAAAGCCAATCTAGATCCGTTCCGGCACCCAGCCGGAGGGGGCAATCCTTCTCCGATGGCCATCTTCATCATCCCGGTGCTCCCCATGACGAGGAGTGAGTAGTTCTCCCTCGGGGCTGAGGGTATGTACCAGTAGCTATGTGTTTTATCTCTCTCTCTCTCTCTCTCTCTCTCTCTCTCTCTCTCTCGTGTTCTTGAGGTGATACGATCTTGATGTATCGCGAGCTTTGCTATTATATTTGGATCCTATGATGTTTTCTCCCCCCTCTATCTCTCTTGTAATGGATTGAGTTTTCCCTTTGAAGTTATCTTATCAGATTGAGTCTTTAAAGATTTGAGAACACTTGATGTATGTCTTGCCATGTGTATCTGTGGTGACAATGGGATATCACGTGATTCACTTGATGTATGTTTTGGTGATCAACTTGCGGGCTTTCGTCGTGATTCTCCGGTAGGAACTTTGGGGCACTCTTTGAGGTCCTTTGTGTTGGTTGAATAGATGAATCTGAGATTGTGTGATGCATATCGTATAATCATACCCACGGATACTTGAGGTGACATTGGAGTATCTAGGTGACATTAGGGTTTTGGTTGATTTGTGTCTTAAGGTGTTATTCTAGTACGAACTCTAGGGTTGTTTGTGACACTTATAGGAATAGCCCAACGGATTGATTGGAAAGAATAACTTTGAGGTGGTTTTGTACCCTACCATAATCTCGTCATTTGTTCTCGCTATTAGTGACTTTGGAGTGACTCTTTGTTGCATGTTGAGGGATAGTTATGTGATCCAATTATGTTATCATTGTTGAGGGAACTTGCACTAGCAAAAGTATGAACCCTAGGCCTTGTTTCAACACATTGCAATACCGTTTACGCTCACTTTTATCATTTGTTACCTTGCTGTTTTTATAATTTCAGATTACAAATACCTTTATCTACTATCCATATACCACTTGTATCACCATCTCTTCGCTGAACTAGTGCACCTATACAATTTACCATTGTATTGGGTGTGTAGGGGACACAAGAGACTCTTTGTTATTTGGTTGCAGGGTTGCTTGAGAGAGACCATCTTCATCCTACGCCTCCTACGGATTGATAAACCTTAGGTCATCCACTTGAGGGAAATTTGCTACTGTCCTACAAACCTCTGCACTTGGAGGCCCAACAACGTCTACAAGAAGAAGGTTGTGTAGTAGACATCATGTGCCAGTTTCCCCTTTGGTGCCAAGGAGGCAAGCGCAGGCGCGGAGTCCCAAGGAATCAGGCAAAGCTTTCCATATTGGTGCAACAAGACCAAGACCGCCAGGACGGAGGTCATCGCGGAGCCCACAACAGCGTCACCACCACAGCCTTTGCAGGCAAAGACTACTTTTGTCAGGGTAACTCGTACTAGTTGTCTCCCTTTGAATTTGGCCGTTATGGGATCCCTTCCCGCCTACATTTGGGAAGAGGACCAAGGTCACTATAAATAGGACTTAGCCACCAGAGAGAGGGGGACGGATCATTCAGACCATCCTCTCACCCATCAGCTCATCGAGCTCAAGAACACCTCTTCTCGGTGTCAAAACCGGCGGATCTCGGGTAGGGGGTCCCGAACTGTGCGTCTAAGGTCGATGGTAACAGGAGACAGGGGACATGATGTATACCCAGGTTCGGGCCCTCTCTATGGAGGTAATACTAAGGATGGCAATTTTATCCATGGACATGGATACCCATGGATATCCAACCCGAATGGATAGGGTTTGGATATGCTTTTGCGCCCATGGGCAGCGCCCAAAACGGACCCGATTACTCATGGATAGGGCATGGACATAATCTTGTACCCATGGATATATCCAAACCCGACCCGGTCATCTGACTTAATGAGCAATATTCTGCTACCCCTACCCCATATTCACATGTCCCACTATAATTTTATCCTTTATCTAAAACATCCAAAAGAAATTACACAATCCCCACTATAACATACTCCAACACACCTTCTCATCCTATTATCTACACTAATTAAATGACTTGTCGTTGAGAATCGGTGCCATCTCCTTGAGTTACTCCTCTCATAGCCCTAGAGGTGGCCGCTGCTGCCAGCCGCTACCCCCACGTAAGGTGGATCACTGTAGCAGCCACTACTGGCCTGCGACAACCCAGCTCCATATCTCCTTGACCCCTCCGTCTTCGCTTTTCGACACACCCGTTGATGCATGGCCGCAACAGTGGGGCAATGCAAGGGCTATCACTGCACGGCAGGGAGTAAGCACACCAATGCAGAGTGCACATTGTGCAATGAGTTACGTCTTATGTATAGGTCTTAAGAGGACCCGATGGATATCCAATGGGTATGGATATCCATCGGATTTGGACATGGTCACAATTTTTCGCCCATGGATTTTTCATGGATAGGCTGGGACTGCCTTCATGGATATGGATATTGTAAGTGCATCTAGTGCCACCCCTAGTTGGTTTTGGAGTATTGGCGACAAACCTAGTTGAGGGACTAATGTGTTTGTGAGAATTGCAGGATAACACAGGTAGAAGTCCCTCATTGATTCGGTTTTCCTACTAGAGATGACCTCTAAAAATGTATGAAGACATTGAAGTCAAAGGTGGTATGTGAAGACATTCACATTGAAGACTATGACAAGAGAAGACATCGCATGAAGACTATGGAGCGCGAAGACTTAGATCTTTCGTAGTTCTTTTTCTTCTTTGTTGAGTCATAGGAACCACCGTACTGTTAAGTGGGGTCCAAGAAAACCAGTCAGAATGACTGAAGTGATGCTTAACCAAAATCCTATGTCTTCGAGTGAAGACTATGAGAGCGAATCTTGTTCAGAGTTGGACAAGTCAGCTTTGCTTGTAGCCCAAGTAAAGTTGCCGTGTGTGTTTGAAATCTGACCATTGGAACACGTGTCAGTTCCTTAGTGACCCAGTGTCATTTCGGACAAATCAGGTCGGGTTGCCTAGTGGCTATAAATAGCCCACCCCCTACAACCATAAACGGTTGGCTGCTCAGAGTTAAAGTACGGCTGTTGTCGTTTGAGAGCAACCCACCTCGAAGCCTTTGAGAGAGAATTCCTTGAGAGGATAAAGCCCTAATCACCCAGAGCCAAAGAGTGTTAGGCATCACTTAAGTCTTCTTGTCTGTGTGATATGAAGACTTATTACACTTGAGGAATGTGAATCCTCCAGTCGGTTAGGCGTCGCGTTCTGAGCATCCAAGAGTCATTGTGGATCGCCGGTGAACAAAGTCTATGAAGGTTTGGGAGTCTACCTTGAAGACTTACCAGAGTGATTGGGCGAGGTCTGCGTGACCTTAGCTCAAGGGGAATATGGTGAGGACTAAGGGTTCTGAGCTGCATGTTCAGGACTGGGTGTCCGGGACTGTGTGTCCTCAGGTTTAAATACCTAGCCGCCCTAACCAGACGTACAGTTGTCATAGCAATTGGAACTGGTCCAACAAATCTTTGTCTTCAACGAGTCACTAGGTTCATCCTTCCCTTCCCTTTACTTACTGTTGGTCCTTGTGAAGTCATTGCATGATTGCATTATCTTTTGTCTTCACTGAGTGACTGCTTGTTCTGATTGGCTTCACAATATCTTCCTACCTGATCCTTACTGCCTAGCTACTATTAGTCATTGTGCTTTCACTTCTTTGGTTACTTGACTAAGGTTGCCTAGTGTAGTCTACCTTCCGCTGCGTGGTAATAGGTTTACTTATATCGTTTGTCTTTGAAACTTCCATGTTTTGAAGACTTTCTTAAAAATCGCCTATTCACCCCCCCTCTAGTCGATCACTAGCACTTTCAATTGGTATCAGAGCAAGGAACTCCCTTGTTCTGTGTGATTCGGTTTAACCACCTAGAGTTTTAGCTATGTCGACTGCAGGGATAATTAAAGTCTCCGATGCGTGCCCGTCTTCAATGGAACTGAATATCCGTACTGGAAGAATAAGATGCGCATGCATCTTGAAGCCATTGATGTCAACCTATGGTATGTCGTCAAGAATGGCGTTCCCAAGGCTGGAGAAGGTGTCACTGCTGCTGATGTCAAGAAGTTTGTTCAACTGGACTCTACTACCAAGAATATCATATGTGGTCATCTGACCAAAGGACAGTATGGCTGTGTGAGTGCGTTGGAGACTTCCAAGCTAGTCTGGGACTGGCTCTCCAAGGTTAACGAAGGCGTCTCCACCCAGAGAGATCAGAGAATCAGTGTCCTTCGCAACCTCTTCAACCGCTTCAAGAGAAATGACAATGAGAATGTCCAGCTCACGTTTGATCGACTCACTGACATCACAAATGAGCTTCAAGCCCTCGGCGCCACTGAGATCACCAAGAATGAAGTCGTCAAGACACTCCTGAGATCACTTGACAGTTCGTTTGACACCCTAGCCCTGATGATTCAAGAACGCCCTGATTTCAAGACACTCGATCCGTATGACATACTTGAGAGGCTCAACACACACGAGTTTCAGCTTTCTGAGAAAAGAGGCATCTACGGTCCCAGCTATGGGCGAACTCGTGCCTTGAAGGCAAAAGTTGTCTCCTCATCTGAAGAAGAATCTGACAGCAGTTCTGATGATCCTGAAGACATTGGAAAGGAGCTTGCTATGCTTGTGAAGAAGTTCCAAAAATTCACCAAGAAGAAAGGGTTCAGAAAGTCTTCACGATCAAGTTCAAGGAATGATGAAGCTTCTGCTCATGACTACAAGAAGAGAACATGTCACAAGTGCAAGAAACCTGGCCACTACATATCTGAGTGTCCACAATGGGACAATGAGAACAAGAAGAAGAAGAAGAGCAAGGAGTATGACTCTGACGAGAAGAAGAAGAAGAAATACTCAAAGTCTTCTTCCAAGTCTTCCTTAAAGTATTCATCACACAAGAAGAGCTCATATGGCAAGGCACGTGCGTTTGTTGGCAAAGAAATGGATTCTGAGGAGGAGTCTACTTCTGAGGAGGCGGAGGTGGAGTCTGAGGAGGAGTCCGATTCTGGCATTGCGATTCTGGCTACAACATACGTTGCCAAGTCCATCTTCAACACTGAAGACAATGACTTCATCACCGACACCGATGCAAATGACAAGGACTACTCCGCTCCTTCCTACTGCTTCATGGCACGCGGTGCCAAGGCAAACACACGCACTGCTCACTATCAAACATCTAGTGACGATGAATCTGATTGTGATTCCAAACCTAGCTACAAAACACTTGCTAAAATTGCAACTGAACAGCAGAAAGCTATGGAAACATTCAAAAACTGTTAGACAAAAGCGATGATCTGTTAGACGCTGAAATGACTCGATCTCAGTCCTTAATTGAAGACATAAAAATCTTCACGTTAAGTATGAGGAACTTGAAAGTCGTCATGAAACACTCTCCACAACTCATGAAAGGCTTTCCTATGATTATCTTCAAAGGAAGCAAGATCTTGAGAAATTGAGAGCGGCTCATGAAGATCTTCAAAAGGAAAACGAGTCACTTCGCGCCAAGCAGATCAGTTCAGCTCAGGAAGGATTTGAACCACCATGTCTTAAATGCATTGAGCGTGATAATGCTACTTCTGTTGCTGAATGTTCTACTGCTGCTACTGTTGCAATATCTTCACCTGTTTATGTGGTAACTAACCCCTCTGCTGAGGATACCGCTGCTATTGCTGATGAGAATGCTAGGTTGAAGACACTGCTTGAAACAGGGATGTACAAAAGTCTCAAAGGGCATCAGACACTATGTGATGTCCTCAAAAGGCAGATCCTGAACCGAAACCCTAGGAAAGAGGGTGTTGGGTTCGAAAGGAAAATGAATGCCGATGGCTCTTACTGGAAACCTGAGCAGTACCCCAAAACCACATGGGTTGCTGCAAAGGAACCTTCAGCGGATCCATCCACCCTATCTGGCTACACTTGTGCTAATCCCATTGTTATTGATGAATCCTTTGATGCAAACTACAAACTGTTTAAGAATCAGAATGGTGAAGTGTTTGCCAGGTATATTAGTACTAACTGCAGGAATGGACCGCCTATGAAGAAGATCTGGGTGCCGAAAAGGTGTTTGGAGAATCTTCCTGTGAATGTCATCATGACACCATAGGTGAAGAAGACAAACCCCAGACCACAGGCCTCATACGGTCCAAAGGCTTCATACAGACAAAGGACTCATCGGAGTCGCACTAACACAAATGTTATGCAGGGAAGCCATACTCAGGCCTATGAATATGAGCGCGGATTATCAAACCGCCATGTTCATAAGACCAAGAACTATTCTGCTTATTCTTATGAGTACTATTGTCCACCTGCAAGACCTTTTGCTAGGGCTCCACAGCCAAAGTTCTCAGATGCTGCACTTAGACTCATTGCTTCAAAGCCACCCTTGAAGATGTGGGTGGCTAAGAAAGCTTAACTCTCTTTTGCAGGGAAAGGTCTCCAGCAGAAAACCAAAATCGTCTGACGCTATTGCTGGGGACCTTAAACATCTTGTAGGGCGCAAGATCAAATGCCCAAATGGTCTTATTATGTACTTTGTTCCTGAATCGCTTGCTACTCGCCCTATCAGTCCAAATCTCGATCTAAGCTTTCATAATCCACTGGTTCGTCAAATGTTTTTGCTTCACAATTCTCTTTGTGAAGTCTATCCCCCTAACTGCACTGTAGGGTACGACACCAGCTGCTTCAGAATGGATTATTGATAGTGGGTGTACCAATCACATGACTGGCAAGCGAAGCCATCTTATGGACTCAACCTTACGTCATCCGAAAAAAGTCACATCACATTTGTTGACACTGGTAAAAGTAAGGTATTGGGTCTAGGTAGAGTTGAAATCTCAAAGGATCAACACATGGATAAAGTCATGCTTGTTGAATCCCTTGGTTTCAACTTAATGTCTGTCTCAATGCTTTGCGATTTAAACATGATTGTGATGTTTGGATAATATCGTTGCCTTGTTCTAATGGAATCTGACAAGTCTCTAGTGTTTGAAGGGTATCGGAAAGATGATTTGTACATGGTAGATTTCTCAGCAGGACCACAACTTGCCGTATATCTTCTAGCAAAAGCTTCAGAATGTTGGCTCTGGCATCGGAGGCTAGGGCATGCTGGCATGAGGAACCTGCACACCCTTGCAAAGAAGAAGCATGTCATAGGCATCGTGGGTGTCAAGTTCAAGAAGGATCACTTATGCGGTGCCTGTGAAGCAGGAAAGATGACGAGGGCCAAGCATCCCTCGAAGACAATCATGACAACGACTCGACCCTTCGAACTGCTCCACATGGATCTTTTCGGTCCCACTCATTACTCAACTCTTACTACTACTGCTTGTCTCTATGGCTTTGTCATTGTTGATGATTATTCTAGATATACTTGGGTGCATATAATCCTCTACAAGACTGAAGTGCAGGATGTCTTCAGGCACTTCACCAATCGAGCAATGAACAACTATGGCGCCAAGATAAAACACATCAGAAGTGACAATGGCACTGAATTCAAGAACACTGGCCTGGATACATATCTTGATACTTTGGGCATCACACATGAATTCTCAGCTCCATACAAGCCACAGCAGAATGGCGTCGTCGAACACAAGAACAGAACACTTATTGAGATGGCCCGAACGATGCTTGATGAATACAAGACTCCAAGAAAGTTCTGGCCTGAAGCCATTGATACTGCATGCCATACAATCAACCGTGTTTATCTTCACAAGCTTCTGAACAAGACATCCTATGAGCTCCTTACTGGCAAGAAGCCAAATGTCAGTTACTTCAGAGTATTTGGCGCCAGGTGCTGGATCAAGGATCCACATCACACTTCAAAATTTGCACCAAAAGCACATGAGGGTTTTATGCTTGGATATGGAAAGGATTCACACTCCTACAGAGTCTTCAATCTCTTTCATTATAAAGTGGTTGAAACAGTGGATGTGCGGTTCGATGAGACTAACGCTCACAAAGAGAGCACCTGCCAAATGTGCTAGATGAAGTTCCATCCAGTGAATCAATCAAACTTATGGGAACTGGAGAAATCATACCTTCTGAAGCTCAACCTGAAGAAGAACTTATCATCTCCGCACCTGATCAACCTGAAGACAATGCTCAGCCTGAAGACAATCCCTCTAACAATGACAATGATCAGCAAGAGCAAAATCTTCGTCATGTACATCCTCGTGTTGCAAATGAAGTGCAAATTGAGAGAATAATCAATAGCATCAATGCACCAGGTCCACTCACTCGTTCAAGGGCAACACAGCTAGCAAATTTCTGTGGGCACTTCGCATTCATCTCAATAACAGAACCCAAGAAAGTTGAAGAAGCCTTCATGGAACCTGAATGGATTCAAGCTATGCAAGAAGAGCTTCAACAGTTTGAGCTGAATAATGTATGGGAACTGGTTAAGCGTCCTGATCCTCGGAAGCACAATATAATAGGCACCAAATGGATATATCGCAACAAGCAAGATGAGCATGGTCAAGTTGTCAGAAACAAAGCTCATCTTGTTGCTCAAGGATACACTCAAGTTGAAGGGATTGACTTCGATGAAACATTTGCTCCTGTGGCTAGACTTGAAGCCATACGCATACTGTTGGCCTATGCAAATCATCATAACATTCTTCTGTATCAAATGGATGTGAAGAGCGCTTTTCTCAATGGCAAGATTGAAGAAGAAGTGTATGTTGCACAACCGCCTGGCTTTGAAGATCCAAAACATCCTGACATGGTATACAAGCTGAACAAGGCACTGTATGGCCTCAAACAAGCCCCTCGGGCTTGGTATGACACAATCAAAGACTTCCTGAGGAGCAAAGGCTTCAAATCTAGTTCCCTCGACCCCACTCTCTTCACGAAGACATATGATGGTGAACTGTTTGTGTGCCAAATATATGTGGATTACATTATCTTCGGCTGCACCAATCAGAAATACAATGAATAGTTTGGATATATGATGCAAGAGCAATATCAGATGTCCATGATGGGTGAGCTGAAGTTCTTTCTTGGTCTTCAAATACGTCAGCAATGCAACGGCATCTTTATATCTCAAGAGAAGTATCTGAAAGATTGCCTGAAGAAGTTTGGTATGCAAGACTGCAAAGGCTTCACGATGCCAATGCCAGCCAAACATCATCTGGGTCCTGACGACAATGGTAAAGAGTTCGATCAAAAGGTATACCACTCCATGATTGGTTCTTTACTTTATCTATGTGCATCTAGGCCAAATATTATGCTTAGTGTTTGCATGTGTGCTCGATTCCAAGCGGCACCAAAGGAATCACATCACTTAGCTGTGAAGCGAATTCTTCGATATTTGGCTTACACCCCAACTCTAGGATTATGGTATCCAAAGGGCTCAGAGTTTGATCTGGTTGGATTCTCGGATGCTGATTATGCTGGTGACAAGGTGGATCGCAAATCTACATCAGGCACATGTCATTTTCTGGGACGATCACTTGTATGTTGGTCTTCAAAGAAGCAGAACTGTGTATCTCTCTCCACTGCTGAATCTGAATACATTGCTGCTGGATCTTGCTACGCTCAGCTTCTGTGGATGAAGCAAACACTCAAAGACTATGGCATTCATCTGAAGCAAGTGCCACTCTACTGCGACAACGAGAGCGCCATCAAGATTGCCAACAACCCAGTTCAGCACTCGAAGACAAAGCACATTGAAATTCGTCATCACTTTCTCAGAGATCATGTTGTGAAGGAAGATATTGATATCATACACGTCAACACTGAAGAACAATTGGCAGATATCTTCACCAAGCCCTTGGATGAGAAGAGATTTTGCAAGTTACGGTGTGAGCTAAATATCTTGGAATCCTCAAATGTCTTGTGATCAGGCACACATCCTAACACTTATGCATATTGATGACTTAGGTGTGCAACACACGAAATAAAGTATATCTTCAATCAATGAAGACATACGCTCTAAATGTGAATACATTAATGTGGAATTTGACTTCGGAGCGCCATGATAATTGTGCGACGTGTCTGGGTCTAATACTTCCTATACGGTGGGTAACGCCACCACCAAATTCTTCTGTTTGAAGTGTTTTACCCAGGACGTTGCATTTGCTATGTCTTCACATTTGGTTTGGCTTCAATCTGAACCTGTCTTCATGATTATCTTCACTATGTTGATTATGTATACTAGTGTTCTGTCCTATATAGCATTCACTTATAGCTATGTCTTCTTGTTGAATCTTTTGAACTAAGTGAATGTGATCGGACCCTAACCTCTCTATGCTTTCTATCTCAAACTCTATCTCTCCAAATCATATGCATTCTCTTGAAACTTTCAAATGTCTTCTCTGCGTCCTTGTCAGCAGAAGATACAGAGAAAAACATTAAGTCCGCTTTCAATGCTAATTCCTTCACCTGAAACCCAGAGAAGTGGGAACGACCACCTGACAATCCAGGCGTGCGTGGGATGTGGAACAACCTATGATATGTTGCATGATGGCCACGTGTCCTTCAGATGTGAATCGCCAGGGGCACCTGTGTAATAATGATGTGCCGTCCCTGTCCCTATAAATACACGCCTCACAACAGTCATTATCCTTTCTTCCACTCTCGCACGAACCCTAGCTCCACCGCTAGCCCTCGACAACACCGGCGACGAAGCGCTTAGCTGCCGCGACCTCTCCGATGCCGTCTTCACACCGACCGCGGACATCGTCTTCTCCACCGTCGCCGTAGGTGTCCTCCGTCGCCAAGTTAGGGCACAGGCGATCGAACTGCTCGGCCTCCTCTTCCACTCCGTCTAGCAGTTCTTCGTGTGGTAAATAAAACTTCCTTTTTACGGCCCCTTTGATCCTATAGATTCATCACTTTCTACCACAAGCAGTTTTTGTTCAAACAAGTTGGATCTATTTCATGCTGCATCTCATAATATGCCTAGTATGTTCACTTGTGCTTCACAAAGTAGTTAGATTCCTCACTTGTACTGATCCGTGGATTTGTACAAATCTGGAACCAACTCCTTATCTATGAGCGAATGTCTTTGCACGATGAGGTCAATGTCTTCTAAACTGATTTATCTTCGAAATCTTCTGAGAATGCATATGACCTCTTCCCCTTCCCTCGCACCTTAATGCTGTCACAGGTACATGTCCGTGGGAGAATCGCTTCGTTCTCATAGTCTGCATTCATTTGCAAAATTCTTACAGCATCATCTAAATTCTCCCGAAGCCAGTTCATGTTTGTCCAGCAAGCGAAAGCCTTTGAAGCCTTTGAACATATTGAAGCCATTCAGTTTAAAGTTCATGGCTGCAGAGAAATCAGCAAGGAAGGGTGGTAGAAAGCGTCAAGGAGAAACATCAAAAGATCTGCCCGATGACCTCTCAGAGTTGTACAAGACAGATCCTGAAGAGGATTACAATTAGCGCAAGACACGAATCCAATGGATTCGACGATATTGGGTAGAACAGTGGTTCAAGTACAGGTTTGTGACAAAGGAATATGCTAAGAAGAATGCCATCAAGCGACAATGGGGAGACATCCTATACAGAAATCTTCAACCCAGGTCCAGAGATGAAGCAATTGAACAAGGCTTCTATCCCTGCATGGTCCGTGGACCACAGCCTGCGGATGCTGACCCATCGTCACTGCTATGGTGTCGTGACGACAATCTGTTCAAGCGAAACTTCCAGTTTGCCCAGAATTCGGTGAAGCAGAGCAAGAAGTCATTGGGACTAGACTTCAACCCTGGTCCCTCTGCTCCCCGTGCCGATGGCACCCACAAAGCTGAACCCAATCTTGTTGGGCCCTTCTACAACCTGGAAGGTCTCATCACTCATATCATGGTTCAAGGGACAACTGTGGATGAGCCTACAGATGATGCTGAATCTGATGAAGCGCCTGCAGCACCGAAGCCAAAGAAACTGAAGCAGCCTAAAGCTTCAAAGCCTGCCTCAGCACCAAAAATCTCATGGGCGAAGCCACTAGCTACTGCACCTCCTGAAGACAGTGTGCATTCTGAAGATCTGTCACGCATCTCCAAGCCCCCGAGAGTCAAGATGTCTCTGCCACACACCAGCCAAGAACTGACTGCTGCTGCTATTTTGCGCAACGATGCCATTGATCTATCCAGTGATGAAGATCTTGCAGATGATGCTCTTGAGAAACTGATCAAGAGCAAAGAAGAAGCAGAAATCTTCAATAATTTGCCTCTCTTTGACGTGGCAATCATCCATGACTTCATCGATGATTGGTTTGACACGCCCAACCTCAGATTTGAAGACCTACAACTTCCCATTGGCCTTAGTGTCCCCTTCCATGGCGCCATTGCTTCAGAGCTAGCTCTAGCTCAGCGCATCGTCGAACTGAAGCGAAAGATTGATTTTGAGAAAGCTCAGTTCAAGAAGCATATGGCCAAGCTCAGCGTGCAAGAGGTCAAGAACTTCAAGATAATGCTGCACGAGCTCAAAGAAGCCTTTCTCAAGAAACGTGAAGAAGCTCAAGGTTCTCGTGAGTGCATGAAGAACCTGGCTGACAAGTGTGTGTAAGCCTACAATGAGGCTGAGAAGCGCAAGGCCCTTGGGCGTCCTGGCATCGACCCCAGGATGGTTGCAAAGCAGAAGAAGAAGCCAGTTGTGGCCACACTCGACGCACCAAGCCAGGAAGCACATCCCATTGTCTTCCCAGCCAGCATGGCTGGCTCAAAGCCAAAGGCCAGGTCAACCGCTTCAGAACTGAAGAAGACGAGGACTGCTGAGGCTGAAGCCAGAAAGAGGAAACATCCTGAAGCCTCTGTTGCTGCTCCCTCCAAGAAGAATCGCAAGACCAAGAAGGAACGGGCTACTCCCACAGAGCCCCTGGTTGTTGAACCTATCTCAATGGTTCGCCCTGCATCTACACACTAAGAGCGCCAACTGATTGTCCATGAGCCTGCTTCCACAGAGGCCCATACAGCTGAAGACATTCCAGCAGTTGATCCCACCGCTGCTGAAGACATTGGTCACCATGACAATGTTGAAGATGATGTAGTTCTTCCTCAGATCGAGCATCAACATGTATCATCGCCTGTGCTTACGCACAACGAACTCATCAGCATTGGTCGTCCTCTGACACCAATTGCTCAGGATGCATCATGGGCTGATCACCCACAACAACAAGTCACACCACCCCGGCAAGAAGAAGAAGATGACTTTGAGGCCCAGCCAACTCCATCTCCAAAGGCGTCACCAGTGTTACGCAGGCTTCGCAAAGGACCAAGGTCTCAAGTCTCCGAGTCTGAGGCTAAAGCTGCTGAAGACATTCCGGCTGCATCAGCCGACGACACCCAAGAAGAAGAACATGCCCCTACTCCCCCAACCACTGAAGAAGCTGTTCTCGAGGAGAACGTGTCTGTGCCCGACCCTCCAGCTCATCAAGTGGTGGTAGAAACTCTTGAGGCTGCCACCACCAACACGAATGATGCCACTAACGTTGTCATGGCTGAAGAAAATGTGGAGCCTACACCAACCCAAGAACCAGAAGTCAGCGAAGCCAATGATGCTACTGCTTCTGTTCCTGCGCCTGCTGCTGGTCTTCAGTTTGACTATCATATTGAGCATAGGCCTCAGGTACAGAAGCCAATGCCAAGGTTGCCTAGGTTTCTAGGTCCTGCATCAGCACCTGGATCCTTTAATGTCAATGGCTTCAAAGCAGACAACACCTTCTTCAACAGCTCCAAGAACCCCTACTCAAGGGAAAGAATATCTTCTGATCGGTTCTGGAGTTATCCGCAACGAAGCTATTACTCCTGCATTCTGTACAATCAAGGTCGCATCTTCCCACATATGCGTCTTGACACCGAAGCAATAGCTGGTCTGCCCTGCTTGGAAGAAGCTCTGGATTGCTTCAAAGAGGTTGGATTGTTGCCTTTCGTCACCGACCAAGAGCACTGGAACGAAGAGTTGCTGCTCCAATTTTATGCCACACTTCACATACGTGGTTACAACAGAGATCCGAAGACTTGGGTCCTTGAGTGGATGACAGGAAATGTTCATCACGAAGCCAAAGCCTTTGATATCATTGAGCTCACTGGTCTGCCCACTCTTGGAGATCTCTATGAACCTGGATGTCAACTTCACAGTAAAGCTATGGAGAGCATCTTTCAGAAGCCTGAACCGAACATGAGTCAGATGCTCAGTATGATGAAGCCATTGCCACAAGACGCTGCATATCCTAAGGAATTCCTTGTTGAAGACCTTGAGTATCTGCCAAGGACTATCTATCACATTATAAGGTGAACTCTCTGGTCCATCAAAGGACATTCTCCACATGCAAAGCTGGAAGGTGCAATGAAGACTTTGGTCTTCTATATTCTTCATGGCAAATGCTTCAATGCACAAGACTTCTTCATCCGCCAACTTGCTGCATCAGGATCTGATCTTTTTGGCTTGAAGTTCTACGCTCCATGGATAATGCGGCTGATTAAACTCCACTTAGCTATCTCATATCAGCCATTTGCTCGCAATCATTGGATCTTTCTGCCTGATGTGGATATGTCCATTGAAGCCATTTATCCAGAGCCTGCCAAGGAACCTCTTAGTCTTTAGAATGCGGAGCATCGAAGTTTCACTCAGAACATTGAAGGAGTTGAAGCAGTCACTCGTGTTTATCCTCTGGCTGGTACTACACGTGCACCTCATCGTGCCCTTACTAAAGCCACTGAAAGCACTATTGCCCAATGACCCAAGAAGCGATCTCGTGTTCTCAATGACCGAGAGCTTCTGGTTGCTCTTCATCAGAAACAGGATAGGCATCATGACTGGGTGAAGCGCCAAATGCAAAGCCTCTTGGTGGATGTCAACCGCATTCGCAATCTTGCCACCAAGAATGCCTTTGTTGCCCATGAAACCTGTCGGCGTACATGGAAAGGGCTGACGCTTATGTGTTCTGAGGATGATCTTCAAGAGGATGGCTTCTCTGAACGTTTCAAGTTTAACTCCACACCTCCCCGAAGGGCTGTGCTGCGACGAACTCCCTCTCTTGAAGACTCTGAGTTCTCTTCCTCTGCGGCAACTGTGAATGCCAGAGTGATGCTCTATGTCTTCAAACCTTTTTGGTCCTTACTGACAAAAGGGGGAGAAGCATATGAGCTTGATAGTTTTCAAGCGGGTCCATATGGTCGGTTACTTTATATTTTGCCTAGTGTTTACAACTCTCGCTTTGATACATTTGGTTCTTTGAGTTGTAACACTTAAACTCGATGGTCGTCTGCTACTTATTTGCTATTTTGTGATGTGATGATAAATTCCGCATGTGCGACGATAAATTCCGCACTTAGATCATTTTACAGACGTCCATTTTTCATTATGCATGTCATTGTCTTCACATACTTTTCATGCATGACGAACTGTCATCATAACTTAAAGAGGATCTCCACAAGTACAACCTGCCATGTGCATTTGCATTCCAAAAGAAAATTACTTATATGCACATCTTCAGGGGGAGCCCTTGCAACTTATGAAGACAATTCCTTATCCTTTACAATTTCACATATTATATTCCCCGTTGAAAACTTCAACTAGTTTGTCATCAATCACCAAAAGGGGGGAGATTGTAAGTGCATCTAGTGCCACCCCTAGTTGGTTTTGGAGTATTGACGACAAACCTAGTTGAGGGACTAATGTGTTTGTGAGAATTGTAGGATAACACAGGTAGAAGTCCCTCATTGATTCGGTTTTCCTACCAGAGATGACCCCTAAAAATGTATGAAGACATTGGAGTCAAAGGTGGTATGTGAAGACATTCACATTGAAGACTATGACAAGACAAGACATCACATGAAGACTATGGAGCGCGAAGACTTAGATCTTTCGTAGTTCTTTTTATTCTTTGTTGAGTCATAGGAACCACCATACTGTTAAGTGGGGTCCAAGAAAACCAGTCAGAATGACTGAAGTGATGCTTAACCAAAATCCTATGTCATCGAGTGAAGACTATGAGAGCGAATCTTGTTCAGAGTTGGACAAGTCAGCATTGCTTGTAGCCCAAGTAAAGTTGTCGTGTTTGTTTGAAATCTGACTGTTGGAACACGTGTCAGTTCCTTAGTGACCCAGGGCCATTTCGGACAAATCAGGTCGGGTTGCCTAGTGGCTATAAATAGCCCACCCCCTACAACCATAAACGGTTGGCTGCTTAGAGTTAAAGTATGGCTGTTGTCGTTTGAGAGCAACCCACCTCAAAGCCTTTGAGAGATAATTCCTTGAGAGGATAAAGCCCTAACCACCCAGAGCCAAAGAGTGTTAGGCATCACTTAAGTCTTCTTGTCTGTGTGATATGAAGACTTATTAAACTTGAGGACTGTGAATCCTCCAGCCGGTTAGGCGTCGCGTTCTGAGCATCCAAGAGTCATTGTGGATCGCCGGTGAACAAAGTCTGTGAAGGTTTGGGAGTCTACCTTGAAGACTTACCAGAGTGATTGGGCGAGGTCTGCGTGACCTTAGCTCAAGGGGAATACGGTGAGGACTAAGGGTTCTGAGCTGCGTTTCAGGACTGGGTGTTCGGGACTGTGTGTCCTCAGGTTTAAATACCTAGCCGCCCTAACCAGACGTACAGTTGTCATAGCAACTGGAACTGGTCCAACAAATCTTTGTCTTCAACGAGTCACTGGTTTCATCATTCCCTTCCCTTTACTTACTGTTGGTCCTTGTGAAGTCATTGCATGATTGCATTATCTTTTGTCTTCACTGAGTGACTGCTTGTTCTGATTTGCTTCACAATATCTTCCTACCTGATCCTTACTGCCTAGCTGCTATTAGTCATTGTGCTTTCACTTCTTTGGTTACTTGACTAAGGTTGCCTAGTGTAGTCTACCTTCCGCTGCATGGTAATAGGTTTACTTATATCGTTTGTCTTTGAAACTTCCATGTTTTGAAGACTTTCTTAAAAATCGCCTATTCACCCCCCTCTAGTCGATCACTAGCACTTTCAGATATGGATTTGATATTGTTCAGCCCGATCCAAACCCGACCCATTGCCATCCTTAGGTAATACCCTCCTCCTGCTTGATTGATCTTGATGATATGAGTATTACAAGAGTTGATCTACCACGAGATCGTAGAGGCTAAACCCTAGAAGCTAGCCTATGATTATGATTGTTGATCATCTATCGACTAGCCTGGCCTCGGTTTATAAAATGCACCAGAGGCCTAGGATAACAAGAGTCCTAGCCGAACACACCGGTGGGGAGGAGTCCTTGTCTTGATCACCAAGTCTTGTGGAATCTTCCTTGTACGCGACAGCTGCCGAACTGGCCCATGAGTATACGGCCATGGGGGTCCTCGGCCCAATCTAACAGATCGGGAGATGACGTGGTGAGTACCCCCTAGTCCAGGACACCGTCAGTAGCCCCCTGAACCGGTCTTCAAGTTAGGGACGCTCCTCGATTCTTGTGAACTATTCTTCATCTTTGGTCGTCGGTCTTGAAAACTGGTTCAAGAAATCTTCTCATCTTTGATATTGAGGATCGCCAAAGTGAATCCGAAGAGTTTACACGTCGGGTATCCGAGGAGCCCCCTTAAGTTTCCGGCCTTTATCAATGCCTTGTTATTTTTATGCCACACCTCGGGTTTGAAGTTGTTCCCGGGAGGCAGTGTCCTCTTGCATCCGAGCTCTAACGCTGGACTGCATTCGAGGTATCTTTTGCAGCCGAGCACCAATGCCGGACTACTTCCGAGCTCCAACGCCGAAATGTATCCGAGCTCCAACGCCGAACTGTGTCCAAGCTCCAACGCCGGACTATATCCAAGATGCCATAGATCATCTTGGTCCAAAAAAGTTGAAGGAGTTTAGCCAAGCTTAATGCCGAAAATCCCTCTATGGAGCTAGCTGCTAGCGCCCGAGCTTTGTGCCGGACTGCTTCCAAGGTGGTGCACCACCCCGACCGCGGGCTGGTTTTTTGTGAATATTTTTAACTGGTGCAGTTTATTCTCTGCCGATGTATATCCAGTAGCCCTCAAGGTGTGTATCAGTCTAAAACCCGAGATGCACCTGAAGGCAAGCATAAAACCGTCATTCCTAGTAGCCCTAAGACTTAGGTCGATGCGTGAAATCGGCTTGAGGATCAACTCCTAGCTTGGCAGCATACATAGGAATAAAAACGCAGTGTAATATATTAGAAATAATAATGATCAGCGGACGGGCCCCTGAGAGAGGGTCGTGAGAAGTCGCCGTGATATATTAGCTTGATGCCAGATAGGTCCAGATGCTACTTATTGTTGTCCGAAGACGCGCTTTCCCATAGGTCGATCAAGCCAAACACTGAGCCCTTTGAATTTTCTGCATTGAATAGGCAATGTAGTAGCCCCCAAGACACTGGTCGGGTGGCAACACCAGATCAGGGGATCGATGTGCCCCTTTAATATTTGTAAATAATGAGCGCAAAGCCCAGTAGCCCCCGAGCCTTAATGTGGGAACGGGTGGCCGAATTAAGGATCGATATCCAGAGTAAAATCACAGATTATGTGTAATGATTCTATGTATCCAAGTACTTTACATCATTATTTTGATTCCATTGCAACTTTTTATCAGTTGAAAGTGGCCCATCGTCGACCTCTACCCCTTGGTAGATACTACGTAGGGTGTTTCCGCAATAACAAAACAACCCTTAGCCGACGTCTCGGTGCCCGAAGGCGGTTGTGGTAGCGGAAACGAGGCAATCAGATATGCGGGGTTTATAAATTTCGCTTAGTCATAGGAGCTTTAAACTGGGGAAGCTAGCTATGAGCCCCCGATTAGTGTTCGGCGACATCCGAGGTCAAGCCTTAAACACTTCGGCCAATATTATGAATGGCCCATCATTTAACATAGTCATCGGATCGCTGACCAGTTTACGCCTACTGTGACAGTCAGTTTTCGGATTTCTCCACTAAGGTGCTTAACCATGCGAGCTGGAAGCACAATCGCAGTGGTTCTCTCTTTGCACACCTAGCCGAACAAAGCAGAACATAGGAGGCAACCACAGGAGCCGGGCAACCCAACTATTGACCGAAGACACAATTCGAAACCGATGCATATATGGCAATATCCGAGAGTGTTTTTGCCGAATCTCTAAAGGTGTCTAGCGTTGCACTACGAGACTAATGCTGGAAACACACAAATAGTTTAAAAGTACCATAGGCTTGGAAAACCAAAAAACGTCAGTGAAAACCTGACGTCCGAATAAGATCAAGTGTTCGGTGCCAATATGAAAATTGGACTGTAGAAAAAAGTGCTTCTGTCGTGCTTTAACATGACACTTCCTATCTCAAGACTTCAAGCGGGTCAGCCGACGGCTTCAACCTCCTATCCCAAAGGTGGAGTACTTCTCATTAGGCCAGTTTAGCACAGTAAACTCTAGCGGCTTTGAGAGAGAAATTATGCTCCCCGGCTAGTGACCACACACTCGTGTCAAAAAAAGGAGTGATAAATAATAATAATAATAATAAACTTTGCAACGACTAAGAAGAAGAACACTTATTATAAAACGGCTCATATAAATTTAAGAGCCCCCAAGTGACTTGGGTAAAAGAATTTTATGTATAATCATTCTATGTACCGAAGTACTTATATCATAACTGTGTTCACCGGAACTTTAAACGCGTCTTAACCGACCGTCGGTTTCTCCCTCTTCGGTCAAGGGCCGAAAAGTGTTATGTACTCCACCTGTCGAGAATATCGACGGTGTTTTCGATAACCAGGCAATCAGGCCATAAGGCTGTAACAAACAAAGCGCGCTCAGAGAACTTATGCTATATTACTGACGAAGTGTAAGAAGCATCTTCGAAGAAAATAGCACCCCCACCGATACCTTTCTTCGGTTTCTCATTGCTACTATGAGACTTGTGCAATAGATTTTTTGTACTCATGAGTTCCGTTGTGTGCCGACCATAATTGAAAACAATAAGAGCGCTAGCTTTCGGCTTCACCCAGTCTGAGGTCCGGCTCGGATGATCCGATCATGACAATCGCAGAGGTGCTCCCTTTACTCCCTAGCCGAACAATCGGGAATGTAGGGGCAAACACAGGAGCGAGGCAACCCATCTTGCAAATCGCTTAAGTCAACATGGTGCATATTGTGGCGTAATACACGAACAAGGAACGAAGTCGTACAAGTGTAATCATTTGCAAGAGGAAAGGCTTCATAAAGGAAGCTCCCAAGTAAACGGGGTATTTGAATTTGTGTGTCACAAACAAAGTTTTGATAAGGAAATTTTTTAGAAGCAACTTTTTTACATGCTTGGTCGAACCGAACACAAGTTAAAAATTTAAAACTTTGCGCATGAAGGCAACTTAGCTGGTTAATGTGTTTGGTATTGATGACGCGGTCTGAGCTTGATGCGGGACAAGGTTCCATCCCCCAAGCCGGTCCCGAGGTGGTGGAGCAAAGATCTCGGCACTCCAAAGTGGTGACATAGCACGGTCAATGCAGGCCGACAGAGTGATGCCGAAGTCCCCGGCATGGGGTAATGAAGTGTTGACGAAGCCCCCGTCCAGCCGAGGTGACGTGGCATGTAAGTATGTCGAGTTGACGATACTGCCCAACCCACATCATTTTCCTATGCACAAAAAATAGTGCAAACCAAAGATAATAGTAATAATAATAATTTTAAAAAAATCATTGCATAATAAATAATTTATGCAAAGTGAGTAATAAAAGAAATATGGCCTGGCGCCAAAGTCAATGTCGATGCAGGGCATCGGCGTGATGCGGTAAAGGCGTGGCAAAGCCTGAATTCACATGTCGGTCCGAGTTCCGGATGCGGCGTTCGCCGGACTATGTACGGAAACTGTCCGAACTACCATGCGACCGTCGTTAATGCGGCCACCATTTGATAGACCTGTGTACATATGATGGACAAACCAGAGTAAAAATTCCTTGGGAAAAATAAACCCAAACAAGCAAAAAAATACTAGGATTAATAGCACCTAGTTTATTTGTTGTAGCAATCCGAAGAAAGGTGATTCCCAAAATTGGGACTCGATCCGCACACCCATAACTTGACGGGCAATAAAGCGACGGCATGATGATGCTGGCAAAGGTTGGCTCACCGAGGCAAAGCCCTCGGTCAAGCTAACGTGACGGAGCTGATCGACTAGTGATGCCGATGTCTCCGGAGTAGGTTGATGAAGAGATGGCGAAGCCCCCGGTCCAGCCGAGATGTCGAAGCCTCGATGTCAGCCGATGAGTCGAAGTAGGTCGTCGTGATAGACACTGGCTTGAAGGAGCAACAGTGCGGCCCTGCCGATGCAGGTCGTGACGTGGTCAATGCCGGCTTGATGAAGTGACCGTGCGGCGATGTCAGTGTGCCCGCTCCGTGTAATCCGTGGGGCGGCGATGTTGGTGTGCCCGCTCCATGTAATCCGTGGGGCGGCGATGTTAGTGATGATTTATCCTTCGCGATGCCAAACTCTTGTTCGGCTTGCCGAGATGATGATCCGAAGAAGTTGAGCTCGGCTCAACAAAGTGACGACGTGTCTAGCGCAGGTCGGCAGCCGTGAAGCAATATTGCCGGACTGGTTTGACACCAGCATGATGGTGAAGATCATGTTCAAAAAAATTTAAAGTTAGTGGGATGTGTTCGGGAACAAAACACAATACCCCATACAAAACTTTCTTCAAAATGGATGTCCGAAATCCCGTTCATAAAAAAGACGAACTCGGGTCAGATTCGTTTTCGCGCAGAAAACAGATCTGAAAAGTGATGCACTAATCGGAAGGTTTCCGAAGTTTGGACGGTCGGATCGAGCTGAAATTTTGAGGGGTGGTAGATATGGAACTTCCGCAGCCGGTCAACAGTTGGATCTTCCAAAGGACGTCCGAGCTAAAAGCTGGGCACCATGCCCTAAACTCGTCCAGATTCCCGTCCAGATTTGACAGAGCTCCGGTATATCGCGGATTGCCAGACATTCCTCCATCAGAACTCGATGAAATTTTACAGGGTTGTTGGAGACTCAATTCCGCAAAATTCCACAGAAGCAATTGTTAAAACAACACTTGAGGAGGCGGTGGCGGCAGATACAAATTCGCTGTCCAGAAAAACAGCACGGTCGCCCGATGGCAATGTTGACGTTGAGCCCCCGGGCTCCCTGGATGATTCCTCCATGATCTTGATAGAGATCGGAGTTGATGTTATGAAGGCCCTCATCCGAACATGACGATCGAAGGTAGGACGCAGTCCACGGTCCAGCTAAGGTGACCAGCCGAGCCGGTGACAAAGAAGCCGACGTCGTAGTTAATCTGCAGTCGAGCCATTGATCCTTTTGCCGATCACACAGCGGAACTCTCAATGAAAGCACCAATGTCGGTGTCAAAACCGGCGGATCTTGGGTAGGGAGTCCCGAACTATGCGTCTAGGGTCGATGGTAACAGGAGACAGGGGACACGATGTTTACCCAGGTTTGGGCCCTCTCTATGGAGATAATACCCTACTTCCTGCTTGGTTGATCTTGATGATATGAGTATTACAAGAGTTGATCTACCACGAGACATAGAGGCTAAACCCTAGAAGCTAGCCTATGATTATGACTGTTGATCATCTATCGACTAGCCTGGCCTCGGTTTATATAATGCACTAGAGGCCTAGGATAACAAGAGTCCTAGCCGAATACACCGGTTGGGAGGAGTCCTTGTCTTGATCACCAAGTCTTGTGGAATCTTCCTTGTACGCGGCAGCTGTCTGAACTGGCCCATGACTATACGGCCATGGGGGTCCTCGGCCCAACCTAACAGATCGGGAGATGACGTGGTGAGTACCCCCTAGTCCAGGACACCGTCACCTCTCCTCCAGAGGTTGTTCACCCACTGTACCAGTTCATCCTCGGCCCCTCGAGGCAATCCACCACAAAGATGGAGTAGGGTATTACACCGCAAGGTGGCCCGAACCAGGATAAACTGTTATGTCTCTTGTCCCTCGGGTTCATTGAGCTAGGCCGTGGAATCGATGGGCCGGCAAGTCGGGAAGAAGGAGTACTTCGTACGCACCCCAGTGTTCAAACCTCTCAAGGGTCTACGGAGCCCTGAATTCGACACATGCGGTCATCGGCCCCTACTCCGCCGCGGTAGTCCCCAGCACATGGTCGCACTACCCCTACCCCATGGCGTCGTCTGTGTCGATCTGAGGCCCACAAAGGATGGGAACAAGGTGGGGATGGATATGTGAGTCATATTCTTTGTATCTCCTGCTCAAGACTTTGAAGCTTTCTGTCCATGTCGAGGATGTCCAGTGCAGCGGAGGATTTTTGCCCCAGGTGAGATCATGCTACCATGCATCCTCTTTCCTATTTATTGCTCAGATCAACACAATGCTTTGGTCCTTTGCTATTGTTGTTGACCTGATGATAATACACCATGCCTTGTTATTTGCTTCTTGTGTATTCTGACAGGAGAAAAGAGCTCATGGAACTTTCAAGATATAGAGTCAAATGTTAAAAATAGGTAACTATCGATATATTTATTTAGTGTATGATGTTATCTAAAAATCGTATCTTTATCACAGCCAATATCTAACTCTTTGTGCTTCTGTTTGTATTCACCATAACAAAAAAAGTACGTAACTATTATCTGAGTGATGCTAACAGTTTGGGTCCGGCGCTGAACTCATGTTTGCTTCATTTCACTCGACCTCTTGCCATGTTTGCAAGATTTTGTGGGAGTATTTTGTTTTGTTAGTGCACACAATATGTTTGTTCGAATGCCTGTGTACAAAGTATTTGGTAGTAATAGTATGAAGAAGTTAGCACTCTTATATTTTCATATCCATTTTTCAGGCGTGCAAAACTCCCGCCTATGGACTCTGACTTCATTTATTTGCACATTACACATTGCTCAAAAGAAAGAAGAGACAATACACTGATATACCCAATTCTACTTGCATTTTCATGTAGCATTAAAGGATCTTGACACAAAATGTGTAGTAGTTACCTGTAGCATGCAATGGTAATTTCAGTTCAATCTACTTGGACGCTTTTGGGTTGATGTTGTCAAGTTGATTGCTCCTGATCAACTTTTGAATGCTATTTGTGATCCTTAGGTGAAAACAGTAAAGCTGATGCTGATCTAGAAAGTTTTTTCTGATATTAATGATGTGGAGGTACCTTTATACGTCCATCTTTGAACATGTTTGAGTTCTCGTGGAAATTGGTGACAATGTTAGATTTGTATATTAGCACATATGTTATGGCTGATGGATTTATTTATTCTTTTGTCAGCCTCGTTTTACTACTATAAGCAAGAGCCATGTGTCATCTCCCTTGGCGAGAAGGTAAAAAAGAGGACCTTACTATTGGTTACATTATTATGGTTTGGTCCTGCTCTCTGCGGTGGTGGTGTTACTCTACTTGCATCGTGAGATAGTTGATTGTCTAGCATTACTCTGTATCTTATCTGCCCTGCCCTCCACTTTCGCCAAATTATCATATCTATATTTACTCTTACCAAAATGTTGAATAAAGCCAATGCCACTGCACACGTTGATGTCTGCATTCCTCTTGTCAGTACCTTTTGCCTTGTAACACTGTACTTAGTTAATTGCTATTTGATTATGTATCATCAGTCTGCACCCGAGCTTCATTATCCTTTGTTTCTTCTAATATTATTTGACCAATATTTACTCTTTGCAAAATGTAGAATAATGGCAATGCTTATAAAGAATTTTCTTTGGGGAATTTATTGAATGATCCTTCCATCAACATGGAGAAGGGCTCTGTCCAGCCCGTGTTAACATGTAATGTAAGTTCATCATTCTCAAGCCTTCAAACTTTGTTCTAGTATATTAGGATAGGCATTATTTCCTCCACTGCTGTTTACTTTGTTGTTTACATCTGATTGGATGTTTGCAACAACTACCAGTTTTAAATTGTGGTTGTAAAAACATGTTCCTTATTTAGAACAGATCCATTTATTTGCTTATGTAATTGTGAAACCTGTTATGTGTCACCTTGTTTCTCTTTTAGAGTCGTATCTCTTATGCCAGGCAAAACTTTAGGGAAGATAGTGAGCCAAACCATCTTGAGGAGAGCGAGATGACCCCAAGGTCCTGTCTCGATGAAGAGAGTGAGTTGAAGCTACTCACTAGCAACTGTGAGACAACCTCTATGCAGTAGCTGCCTCAATCAGTTCAACTTCTTCAGTCTCAACTTAAAGCGGAAAGTCTTGCTTCATCTCAGCTCTGACTTGAAGTCAAAGATGCAATGAAGATGTCAGAGGACTGCCTTGCACACTATGGTGCCATACAGCTAGGGATGGAGCATCTATCGTTGACACAACTGAGGTCTCATCGGCATGTTAGGCTTCTTGCGGGGCCCGTCCTGGCCAGGCCTAGTGCTTTCTGAAGTGCTCTCAGTTTTGTATATTCTTTTGTTGGCGCATTTATATGCACGGGTGGCGACCTTTGATGCCTAGTGTATGTAATCCATGGTCACGTTGCGCTTTATTATCACCGGTAGCAAACTTTGATTCCTAGTGGATGTAATATGTCGTAATTTCTTTATTGTATAGTCTAGGTTTATTCTTGGTCAGTATGTTGTAAATTAGGCGGGAAGGTTCAATGGATCTCGGTGTTGTCGGTCTTCAGGCCGGCCCATTACTCATATGGGCCAAAACATGGGCCTATAATCATCTTGGGCCATTAGTAGGTCTAAACCTATAGTAGTTTCCTGCCTTTAATAGGCCGAGTAAAGTTCTGGCCAGCTGGGCCAGAGAATACCATGGGCTTTTAACAGGCTAAAACCTAGATTGGGCTAGCGTTGAGCCAAAAAATTCACGGGCCAATACAAGCTGAAACTGTCTAAGGCCCATGTTTGGCCAAGATAGGATAAGCAGTTAACATGCCAAAATATATCTCGGGCTTGTTTGGCCCAATAAAATTATGGGCTTTAAGCAGGCCGGTATCCACGCGAGCCATAGGCCCAAAAGTGTCACGGGCCATTATTAGATGGGCTGTAAGCAGGCCGGATTCAACGTAGGCTGTAATTAGGCCCAACTGTTACACGGGCCATTAACAGGCCGATAGGCCAGTTGGGCTGAAATTTATCCACGAAGACTACGGGATGTTAAGAGGCCTAAAGTTACTTCGGACATGAAATAGCCCAGTTTCTGCATGGGCCGTTAAATGGCCTAAAGTTAAACCGGGCCAACAACGTCCCAGATGCACCACTGGCCACTAATAGGCCCAAACTATTATTGGGCCGAACTGGTAAATGGGCATTTAATAGGCTGAAATACAAACCCATCTTAGAATGGGCCCAAAAGAACAGTGGCCGGTTAACGGGCCTGATCCGATATGGACCGTAATTTGGCCCAAAACACGACAGGCTGTGAACGGGCCTGATCTGGTATGGGCCTCAATTTGACCCAAAACATGGCAGGGTGTTAACGAGCCAGCCCATGAGTGTCTAAAAAACATTGTGGGCCTTGAGCTGGGCCAACCTTTTTACCTAAAATGGGGCACTATTGGGTTGTGCCACATGTTGACATATCATAGGCGTCTTTCGTCCATTGTAGGAATGACATCTGTCCCAATGATTAGCTGACGCATGCATTATCCGGCGAATGAGAATTTTACACGTGGAAAATCCCCATTGGTCGGGGCTGTTAACGGGTTATCGGATCCAAAATGGAACCCGATAGCTTAAGGGTTACCCGTTATGGTGGATGCCACGTGTTGGTCACCCTTGATGACATCACATCCTGACGCGCGATTTATCGTCATGGAAGTGGACACTTCCGCGATGATAATTTTGGTAATATCATGGAACACTTCTACGACAGCACAAGTATGACTATCTTGGTTCTGTCATAAAATTGTCACGGATGTACATGCATGATAGAAAACGTGACCAACTGTGACAAACATGTATCATCACGGAAGTGTATTTTTTGTAGTGTGTGTGGTTGTTTGCAACCGAGAGAGAAAGACCCCTAGCGCATGGCTAAGAGGGGTCTGACAAATAAGGCAGAGAGGTCAAGAGAGATGTATGGAGAAAATGCATACATGGGGAGGAGAGAGTGTATGTTTGTCATAGAGAGATCCCCTGGAGATCGTGATGGGACTACATGGGTGGGAGATCGAGTGACAACATGTGTGCGCGATAGAAGATACCCCGAGAGATATCGAGATAGACATATGGATGGAAGGAGACAATACGTGTGTTCCTGATGGTTAGTGAGAGATAGTCATACTTAGGGGGAGAGTGTGTGCGCCTATGATGGAGTGAGGGATTATGGTACTTAGGGGGGTGCGTGTCACATAGAGAGAGAACAAGGGCGGAGAGTGTTAGATAGGTCTATGTAGCGCGAGTGAGACATGTGTATGTGTGAAATAGGGAGATATAAAGTTTGAGAGAGATAGAGGAGCCCCGATAAGGCTGAGTGGCGCGACAGATAGCTGAGAGGGGGAAAGAGATATTCCATCCGCTCGATAATGCAGTGCATATAAATTTTTTAGAAGTTGAACTTTGGAAACTTTGACCAGATTTATGCAAATATTATTTATATCTACAATACCAAAGATACATCATACGAAACTACATCTCATGATGAATCTAATGGTATATGTTTGTTGTTCTAGATGTAAATGTTTTTCTCCATGTACATGATCAAACTTTGTGATGTTTGACTTTTCAATAAATCTATATGCTATGGACCGAAGAGAATGCCTAAGTCGAGAGAGATCAAGTGCGTGTGAAGTAGAATGAGTGAGTGTGAAAAAAGAATATGTGTGTGAAAGAGAAAGGGACAACAAACGATAAGTTAGAGAGAGTGTGTGTGTGTGTGTGTTTGTTTCTTATGCAAACATATCACACATGCATCTCCGAGATAGAAAAGCGAGGTGAGGAGATACACGAAGATAGCTAGTGCGTGATTGTTTGCAACGGAGAGAGACACCCCTATAGCACATGTCCAATAGAGGTATGTTCAACAAGGAACAAAGGTCGAGAGGGACACATGGGCAGGGATAGAGGGTTTGTTTGTGATAGAGAGATCCCCTCGAGATCGTGAGGGGACTATATGGGTGGGAGCTCGAGGGACGAGGTGCTTGTGCAATAGAAAGATGCCCTGAGAGAAATCGAGATAGACCATGCACATGTTTGTGATGGAGACAAAGAATTAACTAGTCATATACATATAGGGGGACTGCGTGTGCCTACAATTGAGTGAGAGACCATCATACTTGGCTAGGCATGAGATTGTGTGTGTGTGCGTGTGAGATGGAGAGAGAACGAGGGAGAGAGATAGAGTTTTAGATGGGTCTATCGAGTGCGGGTGAGATATGCATGTGTATGTTTTACCCAAGGAGATGGAGAGTTTGAGAGAGAGAGGGAAGAGCTCCGAGATGACAGAGTGGTGCGTGAGATATTTACGGGCAACGAGCCAGGGAATTTGTGTGCATACGATGAGTGCACCCAAGACATTTAGCTTTGACTAGAGAATCATACATAGTGTGCGAGAGAGACCTATACATGGAGTATATATATGCATGCGAACTAGAAAGACCCCCCCACACACACACTGAGAGAGAGAGGGACCAACAAGGTTTGTGTGTCGGATGCGTGCGACAGAATTAAAGATTGTCGGC
>NC_041386.1:521378336-521392506 GCF_002162155.2 Triticum dicoccoides
AGAGAGAGAGAGCAGGAGTCCGGAAGAGGGGGAGGTCGCGTTTTATGCATCAAAGACTGGAATAAACCATGTTTCAATATAAACTTGCATTCAAATATTTAAATTGGAGTACATGTTGTGTGCAATCCACACATGAACAGAGATATGCGTATCAAACAAGTTCATTAATTTGACTTTCAACATGTTCATGGAGTACTATAATATTGTACAACATGCTACTCGATTGAATTGTTCAATTTTGAATTTAGTTCATTATTTTGACCTGGTGAATGAGCTATTTCATTGAATCGAGATATTTCATTTTTGGTTTGATTCCCGTTTTTGAGTGGGTCAACTGTTTGTCGTATAGTAAATCGTTAGCAACAAGCATGTAAAAACACATTACTCCCGAGCATCATCTCTCCATCTAAAAAAGAAGTGACAAGCTAATATTTCAAAATTTGATTTGAATCGACTTGGTAAGGTGACGTGGATGCTCATTCTCCCAAAATTTGAATGAACCGCTAAACACCCTCTGCTCGGTGGAATTCGCCCGAGCAAATAAACAGGAAACACGAAATTACCGGCCTATGTGGGACACACATCAATTGGCCCGTTGTACATCGAGGGTAGGTTCGTAACTTCATCCAAGCGCGCCTTCTCCTCGGCCGAAATGACATGTGCCGAATAATTCATAAACCATGGGCGGCAAAACACCCACTCCTCGCCCAAAATTGCTCGCGCCGACTATTTCAAAACACGCCCTCCTCGCTCAAAATAGCTCACACCCACTATTTCAAAACACGCCCTCCTAGCCCGAAATCGCTCGCTCCCACTATTTGGGAGAAACAAAGTTACTCTACTATCCCCGACCCCCAGTACACAGACACAAGCCGAGAATCCTAAAGGTAGGGGTAGAACTGTAATCCCCCCACATTTAAGACAAATGCGTCTGTAATACATGGTTCCCCCTCCCAATTCCCCATTCATACCCCGTGGGTGCCAAATCACCTTCTCCCCAGAAGCTCCGTTCTCCCCAACCACGAAACCTCAGCCCCTCCTCCACAGCGCCCCCACCTCACGAAATTCACAGCCGCCCTCCTCCCTAATGCTAGCGACGCTGCCATTTGGTGTCGTGCACTAGGCCGTGTGCCTCTTACTCCGTGCTGCCGGAGCTACCTCAACGACGGCCTCGTGAACCGTACCGGAGCCAATTCACCCCTGCCATTGTGCACGGCACCAGAGCGGCTCCAACATCAGATCCATCTAGAGCCCCGGCTCTGCTTCCCCGTAGCCACCGACCGTCATGACATCTCTGCTTCCCTGCCGCCCGTAGCCACCGCAACCGTGCCAGCCTCATCGACTCGACAACTAGAGCTGCCTACTTCACTGGGCCGCTAGATAGGTCACACCCTCATCTCAAATCACTTTATTTAGGCGTCAGTTGTCTGAATTTTTATTCTGGGCCAATCGATTTCCAATGGGAAGCAGCACCATCGAGGCGGCGGAGCTCCTAGGCTGTCAGTTGGTTGGTGTCTAACATAAGGGTGTGGGGCGCAAGTTCGCCTTCAGCCAACAGACATGTGACCACTCTTGTACCTTGTTGTTGATCTCTTAGGGTATTTCTTCAGATCAGAGAGATGTGTTGTTCTTAACATTATGCGTTTTCTACATCTTCAGCCACACCGTCTTCCGACTCACCGCAGCTGCTCCAACAAGGGAAGCATACACCAGAAGGGAGCTATAGTCCCACTCAATAGTTCCCTGCATCGAATGTGCGTGCCTGACATGGACAACCACAACAATTGTAGGGCCATTGACAAGTTAGCACATGATGCTCGCTCATATGGATGGCAGCCTGATAGGTTGTACCCTCATCTTACTTGTGTGCAACATTTATGGCTTTGTTATTCATCTAAGCATGGAAAATAGATTATCACATTTCACTGTATATTCATGTTGATCTCTTACGAGTCTTGTTCAGGAGTTAACGCTGTTCCATAGTTCAGCTAAGAGACTTGTTCTTTAGGTAACGTTGTTCCATAATTATCATCCATCAGCCAATGCTATCCCACAGGCTAGTGATTATAGTATTATATCACTTCTAGTATTACCTATGTTGTTCTTTAATACATTTGTGTGCCATCTAGTTAATCTCGAGTACAAACGATACATATTCTGTAGCTTTCATCTGTGTTCTCCCTTTAGTTTTTGAGACCTGTTGCTGCTAGTTCACCCCAGTCCTACTATTTATGTCGTCTCCTATAGGCACTCATTACATAAATCTAACTACTGGTTGTCTCCCATGCATGTTAGATAAAATTGCACACACTGATTTATCCACAAGAACCTCACGGACCAATGTAACGGCCAACAAACTTGACGTCAATGATACCCAATATGATGGAACA
The DNA here is from genome assembly GCF_002162155.2 of Triticum dicoccoides. Classification (NCBI taxonomy): domain Eukaryota; kingdom Viridiplantae; phylum Streptophyta; class Magnoliopsida; order Poales; family Poaceae; genus Triticum; species Triticum dicoccoides. The sequence goes on from NC_041386.1 coordinate 521,380,727, forward strand.
TGTAAAGGCAGTTCTTCACAAGACTTGCAGAAAAATGATGAATCCTATTCACCCCACAAGGCCTTGCTCTAACTTGGCTCGTGATATGGGTACAACATGCATATAACGTCCTAGAGTGCATATACTCTGTTGCAATGCCTTGTGCTTAGCCTGCTGATCATGCATGTAAATATGGTATGCCTTCCTGGTTTTCAGTACCTATTCCATTCATGATAACATGTTTTCAAATTCAAGTATTGTCATTCTACTCTATCACAATGCCATTGATACGTCTTGTAGCGACCCGATCCCACTGGACCGTAATCTCTGTGCTTAAGTGTCATCCCTGGATCGGTATTGCTGACACACACAGTACTTGAGGATTTATAGCAGAGTTCAATCACACACATATTACATCGAGTGTCTCAAAAAGAGTTTTTGTTACAGTAATATGGCTGAAGGCCATCTAAACAACTTGCGGAAGCATTGAAGATAATTGCGTCCATCCAACTCCATGACAAAACTGAGTGCATGACAACAACCTATTGTACCTTAGTCTTCGTCTGAAAATTTTGTAACATGATACGTTGCAGCCGTGTAGGTCAGCAGATGGAATATGCTGGCAAGATCACACTATAGAGAATAATGATGCAAGAATAACTATCACTATGCATATTTGGGTGGTGAAGGCTCTAAGTTTAATATTTGCATAAAGCAAATTTTCCCTACAACAAAGGAATATATTTTATTTAACTACCAAGTTTAAGTCATTATTGAGAAGGTTCCTCCAACTCAATCCCAAAATAATATTAATTACCCAAAAAAATTCATTAAGTAAAGTAATGGGATCAATCAATAATTCAAATACCAGATACTCAAGATGTCCATAACCAGGGACATGGCTAACCATGATTAGTTTATACACTCTGCAGAGGTTTACGCACTTTTCCCACAAGACTTGACCACATCCATGATCGGATGATCGAGACATAGTCTTTCTGAAGCATTAACTCTTTACTCTGGGTAGACAGTACCACCTACTTTCCCCTACATCTGCTAGCCTACCACTGAAAGAGGTCACACAACTTACTCAACTATGCGAGAGCCCATAATGGCTTGTGGCTCCACACGGAAGTTTCTGAGCATGAATAATATTATGATCCCTTTGAGCCTGGGTGGCATACCATAGGATGATCACACGGGTACTCCGGGATATCCTAGGACAACACTAGATTGGTCTAGGTGCCCGCAACCAATCCACCCAGATGTGTATTAAAGTAGCCACCTTAAGTTTGCCTTAGTTAAAAATCTCTCACAGCTTGCATGAATATCACATACCAATCTCGTCTACAAGCATGGCTAAGCAATATGTAACAAACGTATATTCCCGGGGTTGATAAAAGACAATAGGTTCCTACCTCAACAACTACTTAAACATAACCACATGTTCACAATCCTACTCATGCAATGTTTGAGGGTTGAAACTAATGCATAAAAACTGGGTAATAAAGGGATATGATCAAAGTGTAACTTGCCTTGTTGACGATCGGAAAACACTAGAGATTCGTAGTAGCAAGCAGATCGTAACAAAGAATTTGGCATTGGTTTAATTGGATTTGGATAAACGAGCAAAAACTAGTGAGGGTTTGAAGATCAGGGACTAATATGTGATGAAAATAATCACGGATAGGTCCCTAGCCAAAAATAAATAGTAAAAGAAAAATCTATCGGACGAACGTCCGCTAACAGAGAATAACGAACGAAAGCGTTCGTTGACAGATCTAAATGAACAAACGTTCGCTAACTAAAGTAACCTAAATAATAAACCGGGTTAAAAGAAAAACCGAAAAGAATCGGGTCGGGCGGTTCGGTTTATATCGGTTGGCGGTTCAATAGAGAAAACCGGCAGTAGCAGCGGCAAACTCCGGCAAGGGCGGGGTGGTGCTGCAGTGGCGGGGTAGCGTGGGCCGACGGCGAGGCAAGCGGCGACGTGCGGCGCGACGAGCGGCAGGCGGTGGCGCGGCGCGGTTTGGGCGGCGGGAGGCGGCGGCTTGAAGTGATGTGATGTGAGGAGGAGGGGCCAGGGCGACGACTTATTAAGGGGGCCAGGGGGCTCCGACTTGGGCAAGGGGGTGATGGCGGCATGGCGGCTCCGGACACCTGCGGAGTCCAGCTCGGACGCGGTGCGGGGAAGGCGGCGAGGCACGCTGGGCTTTGGCCCAATCGACCCGAGATTTTTTTTAAAACTTCACGAATAAAAAATCTGAATAAAATAAAAATAAAAATCCTAAAATTCTAGAAACAATTTCCACCACCCCCTCCTAATATTTGGGACAGTGTGAACATTTTTCTGGGCTAAAATGCAATTTTTAAAAATGCAATTTTTTCCTAATTTAATAAAATTCAACCGAATAAAATTTAAAATAAAGATCTAATAAATATAATTTTATTAAAAATTAAATTTCCGATATTTCCTAGCTGTTTTGAAGAAGTCCTATTCTCTTCTCTCATTTATTTAAATTGAAATAATTGGAAAAATAATTTCGAATAAAATCACTTTGATCCAATTTACCAATTTACAAAAAATCAAAAATGGATTTTTTTTGTGAAAACCTCCAACTCTCTCGGTTGGTCCTTGAGTTGCTTAAGGCTTCTAGGATCAAAAGTCCAAATAAAACAAATTCAAATGCACAAATTATGGATGATTAACATCCAAATTGAAAATTGGGATGTTGCAAACCTACCCCCCTTAAGATGAATCTCGCCCTCGAGATTCGGGTTGGCTAGCAAATACGTGTGGATGGTCTTTCCGGAGGTCTTCTTCTTGCTCCCAGGTGGCTTCTTCCTCGGTATGGTGGCTCCACTAAACTTTGCAAAACTTGATAACCTTGCTGCGTGTAACTCGGTTGGCGAATTCGAGAATCTTGACAGGTTTCTCCTTGTAAGTTAGGTCACACTCCAACTGAATTGCTTCCAGGGGCACTGTATCTCTCAGAGGAATATCAGCCATCTCTGCGTGGCACTTCTTCAACTTGGAAATGTGAAACACATCATGAACTCCTGACAAACCTTCGGGTAACTCCAACTTGTAGGCAACTTCACCCATACATTCCAAAACTTGGTATGGTCCTACAAATCGTGTTGCTAACTTTCCTTTGATTCCAAATCGTTTAACTCCTCGAAGTGGTGACACACAAAGATATGCTCTGTCTCCGATTTCATGGGATACCTCCTTGCGTTTAGTATCGGCATAACTCTTCTGTCTGGACTGAGCTACCCTGAGTCTATCACGAATCAACTTGGCCTTCTCTTCAGACTCTCTGATTAAATCTGGCCCGAACAATTGTCGGTCTCCAACTTCATCCCACATCAATGGTGTCCTGCACCTCCTTCCAAACAAAGCTTCGAAAGGGGACATCTTCAAACTAGCTTGGTAGCTGTTGTTGTACGAGAACTCTGCATAAGGCAAATTATCGAACCAACTAGATCCGTAATCTAGTGCACAAGCTCTCAACATGTCCTCTAGAATCTGATTGACTCTCTCGGTCTACCCATCTATCTGCGGATTAAAGGCTGTACTGAACTCCAGCCTGGTACCCAAAGTCTGGTGTAAATGATTCCAAATCTACGAGTTAAACTGTGTTCCTCTATCTAATACGATGGTCCTTGGAACTCCATGCAGACATACGATCCTTGTCATATATATCTTGGCCAACTTTGCGCTCGTATAAGTGGTTTTCACGGGGATAAAGTGAGCCACTTTGGTCAAGCGATCTACTACTACCCAGATGGAGTCATATCCTGATCGTGTCCTGGGTAATTCAGTGATGAAATCCATGCCAAGTTTATCCCACTTCCATTCGGGTATCGACAAAGGCTGAAGTAATCCTGCTAGATTCTGGTGCTCTGCCTTAACTCTCTGACATACGTCACATACTGCTACATACTTGGCAGTATCCTTCTTCATACCTGTCCACCAGAAACGTTCCTTCAAATCCAAATACATCTTGGTGTTTCCTGGGTGAATCGAGTATGGTGAGTCATGAGCTTCCTGCAGTATTAACTTCCTGATCTCTAGATCATTTGGCACATAGATACGATCCTCAAACCATAAAGTTTTGTGTTCATCCTCACAAAAACCTTTGGCTTTTCCTTTACTCATCTTTTCCTTTACCTACGCAATCTCCTTATCAGTCTTCTGAGATTCTCGAATCTTTCCCAACAACGTGGACTGAACTTCCAAGGATGCAACAAAACCTCTTGGAACTATCTCCGTTCGGAGTTCTCTAAGATGGTCGGCTAACTCCTGAGGTAATCCTCTAGTTATGAGGGTATTAGCATACCTCTTGCGGCTCAACGCGTCTGCTACGACATGGGCCTTTTCTGGATGATAATGTAGTTTCTTGTCATAATCCTTTATGAGCTCCAACCATCTCCTCTTCCCGAGGTTCAACTCCTTTTGTGTGAAGATGTACTTCAAACTCTTATGATCTGTGTGTACATCACAATGGTTTCTAATAAGAAAATGTCTCTAGGTCTTGAGTGCATGCACTACGGCTGCTAACTCCAAATCATGTGTGGCATAATTCAACTCATGAGGTCGAAGCTATCGTGAGACATATGAAACAACTCCTCCTTCTTGCATAAGAACGCCTCCAAGTCCCTGACGAGAAGCGACGCAATATACTTGGAAATCCTTGCGCATATTCGGAAGAATTAGCACTGGGGATATAACTAAACATTTCTTCAACTCTTGAAAACTGGCCTCACACTCTTCGGTCCATTTGAACTTGGTGTCCTTCTTCAACAACTCCGTCATGGGCTTCGTAATCTTGGAAAAAAATTCAATGAATCTCCGATAATACCCTACGAGTCCAAGGAAACTAAGTATCTCTCCAATTGAGGTCAATGCAAACCACTTGGTGACAGACTAAACCTTCGTAGGGTCTACCACTATACCTTCTACGGATATAACATGTCTGAGAAATCTGACTTCCTTCAACCAAAACTCACATCTGCTGAACTTGGCATATAACTGATGTTCCCTGAGCTTCTCGAGAACCAAGCATAAATGTTCCTTGTGTTCTTCTTGATTCTACGAGTACACCAACATATCATTAATGAACACCACAACAAACTTATCCAAGAACTCCATGAACACCTTATTCATCATACTCATAAAGTAGGCAAGAGCGTTAGTCAATCCAATAGACATGACTGTGTACTAATATAGCCATACCTTGTGGTAAAAGCTGTCTTGGGTATATCCTGTTCTCGAAACTTTAGCTGGTGATATCCTGATCGTAGATCGATCTTGGAGAGTACGTTAGCTCCCTGCAGCTAGCCAAACAAATCATTGATCATCAATAGAGGGTATTTGTTTTTGATCGTCACCTCATTCAATGCACGATAATCAAAAACCATTCTCAAGGATCTATCCTTCTTCTCAACTAGGAGCACTGGGCTCCCCACGATGATGAACTTGGTCGAATATAACCTTTCTCCAATAAATCCTTAATATGCTTCTTAATCTCCTCCAGATCATTTGCGGGCATCCGATACGGTCTCTTAGATATTGGACCGGTGCTTGGTAACAGCTCGATCAAAAACTCTATATCTCAATATGGTGGCATGCCTGGTAATTCCTCTGGGAATACATCCGGATAATCCTTCACAACTGGCACTTCCTCTTGAACAACTCCCGAGAGTGAATTTACTTGAGTCCTCCTTGGCGCGTGCCTAGACACATATTTTATCCGTTTACCCTATGGGGTGGTGAGGAGAATTGACTTACTAGCACAATCGATGTTTTGTCCATACTTCAAGAGCCAATCCATGCCTAGTATTATATCCAATCCTTGTGACTCCAAAATAATGAGGTCTGATGGGAAAACATGCTTACCAATGGTCAATGGCAACCGATCACACCATCATCTAGCCATATATTCCGCTCCTGGTGAGCTCACTAACATGGGTGACCTAAGGGCTAAGGTTGGCAATTTAAACTTGTCCATAAATCCCCTTGAAATGTATGAATGTGATGCACCATGTCAAAAAGAACAAGGGCGGTAAATGACTTTATCAAAAACTTACCAATCACTGTGTCAGGCTGCTCTTCGACTTCCTCCACGTTGATGTGGATCACCTGACCTCTGGTGAAGGGGTTCGGCTTCTTTCCTGAGCTTCCATTGCCATTCTTTGCTTCAGGACACTCGGTGGTGTAGTGTCCATTCTTCCCGCACATGAAACAAGTAATGTGACTCAGGTCCTTCTTGGTAGGTGTAGCGGGGTTGGAACGGTTCTGGCTATTGTTTCCTCCATTTCCATTACCATTCTTAGGGCCACTATGGTTGTGTGAACTTCCTCCATTGTGGTAATGTGCTTCATGGTTATGATGGGCGTGTCCTCCCGAGTACGGGGTAAAGCGTGGCTTCTGCTATGCTCCAGAGTTGTACTTCCCCTGTCCATACTTCCATTTGAGGTTCTCTATAAGCTGCCATTTGCCTTCAATCATGAGGGCCCTGTCTACAAACTCCTGGTAGTTGATGAATGTTGCCACCATCAACTGCATACTCATCTCATCATTCAGCCCCTCAAGAAACTTCTCCTGCTTCATGGCATCTGTGGCCACATCATCTGGGGCGTAGTGTGCCAACTTGCTACATCCATGTACTGCGCCACAGTATGATTCCCCTGGCGTAAGTTGCGAAACTCACGCTTCTTCATACTCATGGCTTCAGTTGAGACATGTTCAGTGCGGAATACTTGCTAAAACTGATCCCAAGTGACATTGGCCACGGGGAAAGTGGTGGTGTAGTTCTCCCACCATGAGGTTGCGGGTCCATCTAGTTGATGTGCGGCAAAGCGCACCTTCTTAGCATCTGTGCAACCTACAGTGATCAGCTCCCTTCCAATCTTGCGGAGCCAGTCATCAGCAACAATCGGCTCGGTGCTGCTAGAGAACACCGGCGAATTCAACCTTAGAAAATGGGCTAAGTTGTCAACTGGTGGTGGTGGCGGTTGTTGTTGTTGTTGTTGTTGTTGTTGTTGTTGTTGTTGTTGTTGTTGTTGTTGTTGTTGTTGTTGTGGTTGTTGTTGTTGTTGTTGTTCACTACACCATGCACCAGATTTCCCTACCGGTGTGTGTTGGGAAAAGTCAATTTCGCCAACAGACTATTAGTTGGGAAAACTTCTAACAAACTATTGGTCGGCAATACGCGAGTATCGTGTCCAACTGTTGGTCGGCAATACTTGGATATTTCACGTTGGACTGTTGGTCGGGAAAGCTTTTATCTGCGTCACACTGTTGGTCAGCGATTAATGCCGACCGACTGCTGGTTGCCAATTGGGCCGGCCCATCTTTGCGCGCGCGGGCCAAAAACTAGGCGCCAAGCCTCCCTCCTATTTTTTCACTTAGCTTTTGTGCCACGACTAAATCCAAATTCCTCAAACCTAAATCCCCTCACGCACTCCCTCCGCCGCCGACCGCTCGCTATCTGGCATCCCGCACGCCACCGACCTCCCGCCGTCTCCAGCACGCCGTCACCGCGGTAGCAAGGGTGCTGCCCTGTCTCCTTCATCCTCCTGCATCCCCACTACTTAGCCCCCAAACACTTCTAACCCTAGCTTGTGCGCTGGAGTTTGGGAAGAGGCCAAGGCGCGGTGGTGGATTACGCCGTCCCTCTCAGATCCGGGGCTGAGAGAGAGAGAGGTGGGTAACCTGTGAGAGAGAGTACTCGCACCCTCGCTCATCACCCAGGCACCGTCACCACCGCTGCCACGGCATGGGCTTCCTCCGATCTGCGCCCGCCGGTTCGTTTGAAGAAGGATCTGGCCGTTGACTGCTGGTGCTTCCCCTCCCCCGACGGTGAGTGTTCTTCTCACTCTCCTCTCCCTCTCCACCCCTCCCCAATTGGTGCTTCCGTTAGTTGATTTGTTTGCCTTTCCCTTTTCCGACCAGATCTGCCATGACTTGGGATAGTACTTCTATCCAGCAAGCAGCGCTTCGGCTGGGAGCTCAAGCTCAAGCATAACGTCAAAAAAGGGCTCTATCTACTAATGGGGTAGCCGGCAATGCAGTCTAAGGGCTGGCTACTACTCATCTGATTTCTGGATATGAGAGGATGAGAACTTGACAAGAACAAGCTTGATGCTATGATTGCAAAAAAAACATGTACTACAGGTATTCCTTTCAGTACTGTTACAGCAATCCTTAATTAGCTACTTTTTTATGAACTGGTTGTGATTGATTTGTGAACTTTAGAGCTTGTTAGTTGTAATGTGTGATTTCATAGGATGCTTGAAGGTTAATAAAAGGGTATTATTCCTATGAAAGTTCATTACTTTATATATATGTAAATTTATCCACATATCTATGCTTTGATACGAGGGACAACCCTGAGAACTAGCTTCATCCATGAAAAGTCCAAATAATCATACTAATGTTTCAGATTTTTAGTTAAGCATTGTAGAATTCTTTTAAATAGAGGAGTATATTAAATTTTCATCCTCTGAACCAGGTGAGAGTTGAGACACACCATACACAGGCTCTGCAAGATGGCGGAAATAGACCTCTTCGTCGATGACTTCTACGAGGACGATATTGACCTAGGGGCTGGAGCTTTGCTACTCTTTCCGACTAACAACAAGGTATCATTTACTTTTTCTCTCCCCACATACAATCCCTCCTTGTTCCTGTCCCTCCTGCTTATTTCTTGCTATAGGGCAACACACTGCAAGTGTTTGTTAAATTGTTAGTCTCAATGCTCCAATTCTGGCAAAAGGATTTAAGGTAGGAAGACATAGCACCAATCAAGGATTTTCGGTAGGAAGACATAGCATCACTCATGGTTATATAGATTTAATGTTGTATTTCTGTATTTTTGCAAAATTACTTCTGTGAAGCTTGTAGATTATTTCAGTTCTTCAGTGGTTTTACACTTAGGCTTGTATTAACTTGCAACTTCTTTTCTCCATAACTTTGCAACAATAGTTCTGTAGTACTTGGTACAGTTTTTCTGGAATCATGATAAAATACATATATATCTAGCCATTTGTATTTCGACAGCAATGCTTCTAAAGATTTTAGAGTTTTATTTTCACTATAAATTTGCTTTAGTAGTTCTGTAACTTCCAGAATATTTTAGTTAAGGGGTTCTACTCTTAGGCTTGTATAGACTTACAACATCTTTTATTTGCAATTTTGCAATGAGAATGATTTCACAACTATAGACAGATCAGCTTTATAAGGCCATTGTATCCATGAAGAAATTTGTTATTTATTTCTGAATACATCTCGTACTATTTATCTGTACATTGTAGAGCAACTCATATTGGTGCAGCGATGCATTTTAAGATATGGCATGAAGCTAGCTAATGGCTTTTATTATTTCTAGCAGCATGTGATTCACTGAACAAAAAAAGGACTGCACTCACATATGAAATGCTTGCAAGTTTTAGAAAAATGAAGCAAAGGACCAGCGGTGTAGGTAAGGGCTTTAATTTGTTAGTACTCCACTTGCTATGCATCAAGATTCAATCAAGTAGGATTCCCAGTGTATTTGTAGTTTTTACATAGTGTTTTGCATGTGAATTGTTGTCACTACTGTCAATCCATGGAAAATTAAATGTATAGTGATGGATGAAACGAATGGAACCTATATCCTGGGTTGCAAGTACTATATTGTTGCTTCTAAAACACTTGTATGCATAGGTAGTTTCTCTTGGTTATCATAAGTGAAAATTCTTGAGATAAATTTTGCTCAGTTTTTTAGTGGGGAAGGAAAGCTTCATGATATTCCATTTAAAGTGCTGATATCTATTTGAAAATTAATTTATGTGCATACCTCCTTGATCCTAACAGTATTTGTGTACTGTATAGGAGAAATCTTCTCAGTTTCTGAATCCTGAGCAGTAGCAAGTCAGGTGCTTAATGGTGATCCTACCATGCATATGGCATAAGCAGGTTAGTTCTAAAAAGGTCATTGTTAATTCGCTTGCATCTGTCCCGCAATTGCCACAACTTAGTGCAGTGAGATCAGAGGATGGTCGTCAATTTAATCTAATTTGTGGCACTGAAGTACAAATGTTTTTATGAATATAATAGTCAGGTGCAGTGTAAGTTCAGATGCTTTTATGAATATAATAGTCAGGTGGAGTGTAAGTTCAGATGCTTTTTGTTTGGTATTTTGCAAGTCCTCATGTGCTTAGTACTGCATTTGGAAATGATTGCGACTAGATTCTTCTCCTTGAGATTCATTTTTAACATAGGGAAAGTATGTATAACCTCCTGATGTACGTGGGTTTTTGAGAATGCTTTTCCCAGGGCATGCTGCACTCATCATTGAAACTCCTAGCTGTGTATTAGATAGTAATCATTTTGCCTAATGTATTGTCGTCTAGTGCAGCAAAGTGCGGTCTTTTCCACCCCAGAGAAGAAAAAGAAAGAAAATTCGTGCAGTCTTTTCTTCAAAAATGATTTTTGTGTGTCCGATGGTGGATGTGTTGCTCCCAATGATTGGGTGTCTGGACATGTTAAATTGTTGCCCTGTGGTCAGATGATGCATATACTCCTTTTCCGTTTAATATACTTCCTGGTCTGCGGCTTGAGGAGATTGATGCATGCTATATGGTGGGTCGGTGTGGCATTGATGCCTTATTATGTCTAACACACCACATATTCTAATTAGAACATGCCCTGTTTTCATAATACTAAAATCCGAGTTTGTTTTTGCCATTGATGCTTTATACAATTATTATTTTTGCCATTATCTCTATGAATGCATGAATTCACCGGTGACCTTTTTATCCTTTGTAGGAATGACATACAAGAGGACCGGGAAGGAACCATGAACATGGCAGTTTGCATCAGCTAGACATTTTGTGTAATGGAGCAAATACAATGTGCCTTTTAGTTAGCATTTTGTAAACCTATATGGTGTCTTGTCAATTGGGTATTTTGTGTAAAGGAGAAAAGAATGAATCGTCAGACATGCATCTATCATTTTATAAACCAATCAGGAGTCTTGGTGATTGAAACATAAATGTTTCCTCCTTTTAGTTAGTTACCTTTTACCTATATAAGAATATTCTTCTTTGGTTCTGGTTTAATATTTTTAGAGTTCATGCAAGTTTCTGTTGCAATGAGATATGCAACTTGATTGATATTGTTTGACAAGGCACAAGCCAAATAATGGCTGGGTATTAAATATATATTGCTCGGCTAAACAAAATGCTATCAAACTGTTGGTTGGCAAAAGATAACAACGTCCTACTGTTGGTCAGGAAAGTTTTATGGCAGGGCTGAGAGAAAGTTGGTCGGCAAATGTACTGCCGTCGGACTGTCGGTCGGGAAAGGTTTATGGCAGGGCCAACAGAAAGTCGGTCGGCAAAGAAAGTACCATCAGACAGTCGGTCGGGAAATTTTATCATCTGACAGTCGGTCGGGAAAGGTTCATAGCAGGGCCAACCGAAAGTCGGTCGGCAATGCTTTCGATAGCCGTCAAACAGTCGGTCGGGAAAGATATGTCGGTCGGGAAAAGGCTTTCCCGTCTGGACTTTCCCCAACAGACTTGGTTGGTCGGCAATAGTCTTTCCCGACCGATTGTCTGTTGGTGAACATTGTTTTCCCTACCGACTTGTGTGTTGGGGATGTAGTGTTGTGGTGTAGTGGTTGTTGTTGTTGTTGTTGTTGTTGTTGTTGTTGTTGTTGTTGTTGTTGTTACTGCTGCTGCTGCTGTTGTTGTTGTTGTTGATGTTGTTGCTGTTGTTGATGTTGTTGCTGTTGTTGGTGTTGCTGTTGT